>NW_024342467.1:7412795-7710391 GCF_902729225.1 Pteropus medius | reverse complement strand
AATCACAGAAGGCTGAACACTGACTTTGATTCTCCTCTTCCCATTCACACATTTTTGGATTCTTTGTTTACCTAAATATATGTCACCTTACTTTTAAATTTGTTACAATAGCTTAAGATCTAAGAATGGAATCAACAAAAAAGAAAAATTTTAATGTACACCATTATTTGCGCCTAGTAAACAAGAATACCCACTGCAGAGGATGTTCGAAGAACACTTTCCTTCAGCAGAGAAGAAATAATCCTTGAGTCACAAAAAGCAATAATCAAATAGAATTTAGAGGTTATTCTAGCAATAGAGCAAAGAAACCAATATACAGCTCAATAAAACCTGAAGTTTAGGAATGCTGAGTGGGGAGTGAGATCTAGAATGAAATAAAAAGAATCAAATCTTGGAGCTTGAGAGATTTAGAAAGAAATATATGTTAATAAGAGACTACCTAAGCTGGGTCCTATACTTATTGATGTATCTTTAACTGCTTACAGACATATAGTTTATATAGTTGTATGACTATTTTCATGGCATTGTAGCCAAGCTGCTTCTTTTGAGTCATCTAAGAAAATGTATTTGTCATTTCTGGAAACCTATCTTGGGTGTGGATAATTTTAAACAATTCATATTTATGTATGTGAAAATAGTCATTCCTTGTTGTATTTTCAATAGCTAGAGAAAGCAATTAAGATAGAAGTAAGATAGAGATAGAAGAGGGAGGGAGAAAGGGAGAGAGAAAAGGAGGGAGAGACAGAGAAAACAAAAATCAAGAACCTAAAACTCTAGCGTAAGAGAAATGTTACATGCATTATGGTATAGTTCCCAGATCAAAATTATGCATCAAAAAATTATATATAAAGATGTTTTAGTAAAAATACTTGTCTTATAAAAATGTTTGGATGAAAGTAGGATAATGTTTTGTGTTTGCTATACATACAAATGTGGAAAGTCGTACACCAGTGAAAAAATTAATTTATAAACCATTTAGTCATGAGAATAGGTGGATTGTCAGTATTTGTTAAGAATGTTTTCCCTGTTCCAAAAAACTTTAGGTAACATAATTGTATTGGTTTTATGTTTAAAACATATATTTACTACAATGGTCTGAAAGTAGTTACGTGACAGTGCCTTTATAAAGCCCAGAGGTGAGAGGAGGCAAGTTATCCAGGGTTCTAGTTGGAGCAAAGAAAGAGAATGCCAGGCTACCACAGTTGATGATGGCACAGAAACCAAGGGTAAAGAAGCCATTCACAGGCAACAGAGCAGAATCTACCTCACTCTTGGCCTAATAGTTGTTTTGTTTGTTTATTTGTTTGCTCGCTTTTGTTTTTGTACAATAAGGTGAAGTGTTAAAGGTGAAGATGAGATTAAATTATTGCCAAAGTACTTTAAAAGAAAAAACTCAAGTGAAAGTATTCTAACACTATCAATTCTGTTTTATTTCTCTTTCCAGTATATTTTTCATCACTTGAAAAAATTATCCTGTACTTTCAAATGTAATTTTCTTTCTTTTTCCTGTCCTAACCTCTGTTATCTTTCTGAAAGGATGACCACATAAGCTGGATATTGTGCCTCAGATCTGATGAACAAGAGTTGCTCAATACGGGGTGGAAATAAAGCGAAATGGCTATTTCCACTGCTCCATCGCTTATAGGTGCTTCAACGCTGACTGTGCTGTATTTCCACTTGGGAAACAAGTGTGTAAAAAAGAGGAATGGTTGTCAGGGGGAAAAAAAACACAAAAACGTGTGAAGAGACACCGTAAAACAGGAATCAAAGATTGGAATTAAATATGCAAATGAATATCTAGAAAACTGTAGTTATATTGATATGTGTTTAGGTAAAGACAGGGATATAAAATTAGCCTGCAATGGCTGTATTAAGGAAGAGTTAGGGAAAGTCTACCTGGGTCTCACCCCCAAATGAAGCTGTGCATGTATTTCGTGTTACTAAACATAGCTAGTGCAAGAAACCGTAATTTAAGCATACAAAGCTAAGTAGCATTAATTCAACAACATTAGTCATTATATATTATACACCTACCTAGGCACTAGGGCTACAGTAGTGAGTAACTTAGATATGGCCCTGCTCTTGTAGAGCTTAGAGTCTAGCATAATTCACCAGTGTACAGCCTATCATCATTCTTCTTTCGATTTGATATTGCTCTTGCAGTCAGTATAAATCATTAAAATGATTTCTTTTTTTTTTCTTTTAAAAACATGTTAAATTTGTCCTTCCTAGGTAAATTATCTCTTAAAGGTAAGTTCTTATCTTATATTTTTGCTGGTTTTTAATTTGTTGCTCAATAGGTACCTTTTGGTGAGATAACTAGATGTTAACTATGAATTTAATGTCATTGTACTACATGACATTACATCCATATTGTTATATTATAGGTACACGAGGTCAAAGCATAATTTTAACCACATTAATTGCCTAGGCCTTATACTGTTTTCTGATCATGTTCCACTCTCCTTGTGTTTTCTCTACCTGCTTTTCTGTTTCTCCAACATACCACCTTCCTACATTTAATCAACATTAATTCATTCTTTAGGGTTCAGCTTGAGGGCTGCTTCACAGAAGTTTACCCTGACCTCCTAGGGGTGGGTCAAGCCTATGTTAAGCATCCTCAGAAAAAGTTCTTCTTTTCTTTCACAACTCTTACGGCATGTCTTAATTACATATTTTCTTCTGTAATTATTTGATTAACATATGTCTTGCTCTTAAAAACAAGAACTCAAAATGTGAGAACTCTTTGGTAACCATTGATGCACCAGCTCAGAGCCTGTGATATAGGAGCTCCTCAGTAAATGTTTATGAGTGAGGCCAATTCATCTATAGGCATTTATTTATTCAGTTATTCATTTCCTCTTCATTTATTTACATTTATTTACTCATTAATTCATCATTCCACTAAATTCTAACAAATATATATGGAGCAATTACGGTGCTAGACTCTGGGGCTAGAGGAGGCCCTGCCTTACAAGTACACAAAGTCTAGAAGAAAGATACAGGAAAATAAAAAGAGTGTAATAAGGTGCTTAAGTCTTATGACAGAAAGAAATATAACAGTACATGGAAAGAAACAGTTAAAAAAAATACTTGTCTGCTCTTCTTCCCATCAATAAATTATTATTGATCAAACCACAAGACATAATGTGCCATTTTATAGTAATGATGATTTAACCATGAGCGACTGAATTTCATTATTGTATCTTGTATATGTTTCTATATGAAATAAAATGGCAAATTAGCAATATTCACTATGTAAGGATATACCTCATTATATTTATACACTTAACTGGGAAACTTAAGTCTGTATGCACACACAGTCAATATAATTAATTCCCTGCTCTAAATGTGTAAATAAAGAAATTGTGTATCCAACTTTCAAAACATGCAATCAGATGTACAATAAGAAATGAAATGTAAACATATTTCCCTAAGCCACTAATTTGCTATCAAGCAAGGAACTTTAAGGACCAAGCCGACTCTGACTCACAGCTATGCAATTCTATGATTGCATTTGCTTAAGCCACATGCTAGCATTTTATATAATCACTCTGTTTAGAACATCAGATTTCTTGTGGATTTTTTTTAGTCTTGTTATGCCACCCAAATTTTTCTCTCTGAAGGTTAATATAATGTATATGTTATTTTATTGACTTTGTTCTTGAAAGAGGCACCTAGCCAATGGAGAAGGGCATGAAAGCAACCTTTCATTCAACTGTTTTATGTGCTATTATACATACAAAATTTATTCCAACCATCAGCAATCCGAAATACTAACCATTCCCCTATCTCCAGATTCATTATCTACATTGCTGCAAGAGTGAGTTCTCGAAAACAACAATCTTATCATGCCTCTCACATGTCTGAAACCTTCTGGGAGTGCTCCAACATATTCAGGATAAAATTCAAGTTCTTGGGCTTAGCAAACAAAAGCCTGCATGAACTGGCCTCTGTCTTCCACTCATGTTCACCTCCCTCCATTTTACGCAATCTTGCATTTTATGCTCTGCCGATGCTGAAAAGTTCATAGTTCTTTTTACTCATCATAGTATCTCTTGCCTTGGTGCCTTTGCTCATGGTCTTTCCTCAGACTACAACTTGCTCCTTTCCTGGCTGGTATTCCTAATCAGATTTACTTCAAGAATCCTTTCTTCCAGCAGGCTTTTTCTAAGCTCACCACCCCAGTGAGGTGACTTATTCTGTTTTTCAGAACAATCTGAGTTGCTTGTATTGTTATACTTATTACATTATATTGATATTATCTTCTTACCTGTTATACTTCTGGCAAGACCACAAGATCCTTGAGAATCAAAGAACAGGAAAGCATGCCTTTTTTTTTTTTTTTAATCCTCGAACCCAAGTCAACCATGGTGTTTAATATGAGATAGGTGCTTAATAAATATCAGTTGTTTCCTTTTCCTTTCTTAAAAAGATACTTAAGGAATTTATAAAATAGATTGGCAGGAAAAAAATGAGAAAAGTACATAAACAGTCATAAATTGGAACATAAATATGAGAAGTACATAAAGAAGTGTATGAATAAAGGCTGATGGGAGTTAAAAGAGGAAACAACAGATTGAGAAAATCAAGGAAGCCTTCCTAAATAAAACTTTTATTTGAATTGGGTCTTTCAGAATGAGCAAAATCTTGATGAGAGAAAATGTAAAGTATCAGAGGAAACACCTGTATAAATAAACCCCAGAAGCAGGTAACGACAGACTGAAGTAACGACAGACTGAACAGTAATGTTGGCTAAGAGAAGTACAGGGTGCTGGATAGTGCAGAATAAAAATAAAAAGGAATTTAGGATAGAGTTAGAGCATGGTGTTCTTTGACGGTTCATGTATTTAATGAGCTTAGTCTGTAAGATGCAAGTAAGGTAAAACCACTGCAGACTTTTGAGCATGGTTTAGATAAGAAGAAAGAGCATTGTTTATTGTCTATCTAATGCTACTGAGCCATTAGAATTATCTCCTGTCACCATCGTCACCACTCCAATTCTGTCACTTTGAATATGGCTAAATGGGAGACACTAAGTATTATTATGCAAAACACAAAGATCCCAGGTTAGAGCAGGTCCAAAAGAGCTGGGTTTTTGTAGAAGAACCGGCCTCCTCAACTCCCAGGACCTCTGTTTCCATTCTTCTCCCCAGCTACATCTTCAAACAAGGTAAAACACTATAGCACCCTGAAAAGTAACTATGCTAAAGGGAAAACGGATGCCCAGTAGACGTGTAAAGATGAGGAAGGAGCTGTCCTTTCCTTGAGTACAAATGCTTTTCACGGAGCACTGGAAGAGACCATCGGGTCACTTGGTTTCCAATTAGCCTATAAACTCGTAACTGTGTCATACTTTAAGTGTACAATACTTCATAAAAATTCCAACTCCCAGTAGTTTTCAAAAAGCAAGTATTTGATATGCTACATTCCAAAGGACTAAAACTAATGAAAGCGCGACAAAATATAAGAAGACTTATTTCCTCCAGGACAGCCACAAACAGCCTAAAAATGATCAAGTTTAGATTTTAGAGTTTCCTATCATTTTCATACCACAACTAAAGTTTCTCAGCCTAACATACGCAAGTTGGACTACTGCGTTTGTTTAACATCTGGCAGTTTAATTTAAACACTCATGCCCAACTCCGTTACAGAAAGAAAACCGAGGAGGAAAGTTACTTGTACAAAATACAGACTTGATTTACATGACACGATTTCTAATTCTTATAGGAGATGATCATCGAAGGTTATTCTTCCTTTTCCAGGCCTCAGAACTGACTGCTGTCATCACACCTGCAGCTTCTTTTTCCTTTGCCTCACCTATATAGCAGAGCTTAATTCATCTCTATTCTCCTCTACTTGACTCACATAAATCCACATGTAATTGGAGGCGGGGCTCTCGAGTTTTCTATGTCTCACTAGTCGGCATCCTCTCCCATTTCAGAAATTGTCCATTAACCTCTTATCCACTCTCTTCACGTTCCCATCTACACCTCTGTGACATCCTCTAAGTGAATGTCCACATGTCCAACTTCTTAGTGAAATTAAGAGGTCATTCGATGGGAGGGAACACTACCAATCCGGGGCTCCCACAAACATACAGTTGCCTGATATCCATCCTTAATACTTGTCTCCCAAATCAGTCATAGGATGTGTCCTTCTCCCTGTCAATCACTATCCCAACCAATTCTATAGCTGTTGAATAGCAGTGTATTGGCCACCTTATATGTTTCTAACCTGATAATCCAAAAACATCTCTCACAACTACACACCACACGCCTTTACTTTTTTGTTGTTCACTTGAATTTAAAAAGGAAAAGTTTGCTCTTTGGCTACATCCGCCAAAGGCCTTATAATTGTGTTTGTCTTTTCACTTTCATCAAGGACATGGCTCCAAAGTGGCATGTTACTTCTTCTATCTAAAGGTGTCATCTCTGAGTATCCGTACTAGCCACTGAAATAAAAATAACCGAAAATGAACTCACCCATTACCTCTCCAAATCTCTGCAGTTTCTGATTCTTCCTTTGGACTCTGAGGGGACCCATGTACAGATGCCCTGTGTGCCTTTAAACAAGGAAGGTAAAAAGGGGCTCCATGATCCCCTAAGCAGCATCGCCGCTGTGCATCCTTGCAATTCCCCAGCCTGAAGAAGTAGAGACACAAATGCGGCTTCAAGCTTAGCTGTTACCAGAGCTGCCTGCTATATGGGTGCCTGGGGGTATTAGGCAGCCTTGCTCTCAGCTTCTTTTCTAAAAGGTGTCCTGTGCATATCCTGGAGAGACAGAAGGGGTGCAATGTTCCTCTCTGTCATACTCTGCAAGACACACAGCAAACAGGCTGCTGAACCTCAGAGGAAGAAGCCCGATTGTTCTTGATTAGAACATTGTTCTAATGCTCCTCTGAGAAAATGCGATGCGTGGGGAAAAGGAGCTTTGAGGAGGAGGAGTGTGCTATTTGAATGACAACTATGCTCTGGGTTGCTATGATATGCGTTGTCTCACTCATAGTTACTACTATGAGATTCCCTTGTCAACAAAACGACAAATGAAAGGTGAGTTTTATTGAGTTTTAAATAATGAGTATCATTTGTGTCAGATTTTTAAATCTATATTTAGCTGCAAATTTCCATATGATTTAGTTTTTCCTTCTGTACCTTTTATATTTCAGAATTTTTTGCTGTGGTAGTAGAAATCTAGAAGAAAAATGTGTCATTTCCCCCCCCTTTTTGTGACACCGGGGATAACTCTCACCCTTGTAAATGTGGTGCTGAAGGGTGGGTTTTTCTGTTTCTCCATATTGTTTAACTCAATACCACCTGATAAAAAGCTTATAGAAATTAGCTTTGCCACACACCGCTGACCTGCGGAGTCATTTTTCAGCTTCATGAACAAGTCCAAAGGAGAGGAAATTATTTTTTATTAACCAGGTACTAAAAACTAAAGCCTTTTATAAGGGTTGCTTGCTTCTTTCCACTGAGACTAGTAGGCAAAGGAAAAGAAATTCAACTGCAATAACTTTGCCCATAGGCGGCTTTATTAAAATCTAGAAGGTGAAATTTTTTAATAGAATCAAATCATCATAAAATATGTTAGGTATTTATGGTAAATACAACTATTATTATACACCTTCCTCCTGTGACACCACCCTTGGGAGAAAAGGATTTTGTGTGTTTCAAAAAACGTGCTATTGTAAGGTGCATTTGAGCGCCTCTAGTTAAGGTCAAGTTGCTTTTTCCATTATAAACCCGTTTCCAGGGGTTCATTACTTTGTCATAAAAATCTGCTTGTGGCTGAAATATGGCATATATAGTCTTAGCTCAGAAGCACATTCTTTTAAAAAATGTATCAGAATTGGCTAACCTCAGCTTAGTCACACTTAAATGATAAAATTATGACTGAAATATATCTTAAAGGATCCAGTGGGCTAATACAGCTCAATCATTGAGTTGAGCGAAAGATCACACCCACCACCTTATGGGTTTCCACTTGTCACATCTAAGGATCTGTAAAGTCTACCACAGTGCTTTTAAGCAAGGAAGCTGGCAAACATTTTAAGTTGTTAAAACAAAACAAAAGGAAACAAACTCAACTCTAAGGCAGTGTTTTACTTTCTGAGGTTTAAAGTAAGAGCTTTCCAAGAACAAAATCTTATTTTGCTTTATCAAAGATCACATTGAAATACCTTCTTTTCTACAGGGAAAATAAGAAGACGTTCGTTAAACTATGAGGGAAATACTGAATCGATCAAAAAACGGATAGAGTTCCTTATTAAATAATGCTCATCTGTGATATGCCTTTTTAAAATAATGTTCTGAATAGTTTTTACTTGTTTTAAACTAGTTTTTTTTGAAGAAGGGCAGTATGTTGAGGCAATTGTGGAAAATGGTCATTGGTTGAAGCCACAAAGATTTCTTCTAGGATTAGGGTTTAGAAACAAATTATGCCACCCTGTAATACCAATTTACTTTGAAATAAACTTGGAATTAAGATTTTGTGTTGTAACTTTGTACGATCACTTAATCTCAGTGAGTTTCAGATTCTTCACTTACAAAATGATGGAGTTGGATTCATGATTACTAGAATCCCTTCCAGTTCTCTCATCTTAGGCTGAAATATATACACAATAGTTGGTTTGGAGGCCTGCTATTTTGTGACATCGTTAAAATTACACCACAGGAAGCTTCCTCTCTGTCCCTTCTGATTGATCTACTAGTACAAATCGAGTCAATAATAATTAGACACATGAATATTTTTGCCTGTTGATCTCTGATGAAAACCTCACTACAACTAACTTTTTGTTACCAATTAATGGAGGGGGAATGTCACAGAAAATGTATTTCTATGGAACAGAATGCTTAAATATCACTTATATTTTAATTTTTCTATATATTACATGCAATTTTAGAAGCATATTGTACTTCTGAATGGTGTCTGGCTTAGGTTCACAGTAACAGAAATCAGCATTCTCAAAGGCATCCCTTAACACAGGGAGGAAGGGAACCTAGAAGTTTTCTTAGGAGGTGGTCATGTTTAACTTCTCCTAAAACAATAAAGAAAGTGAATGATCTATCTGCCAAAACTTCACTGGGCACAGCGGGGTGGGGATGAAGGTAATCTCCCTGTTGATCGCACTTGATGAAGAGCTTTATGATTTCAGACTTCTACTTCCAGATCCTGTGACATGATCTCCTTTCTGTAATAAACAAACATCTGCTTGCCTCTCTGTGTATTCTGAGTTGAAAATACACTAGTATTTTCACCAACAAATTTCTTAATTTGCTTAGTGCTAATGTGTCTATATTATCTTCTTTTCTTGAGAAACAAAACTATAGGAACACTAACATACACTGACCACTCCTTTCTGCCCCTAAACCTTTTCACACACCTTCACCCATTCAAACCTATAATGCTTCTAATCTAATTCCATTCGTGTCCATTATCTCCCTTAATCACCTACTTTCCTATGCATCTCAAATCTATTTCCCAAAGATAGGAAGCAAAAATTCCTTTTTCCAGCACAGCATTAACTTCTCTCCATAGAAAGGGGGTTGGAGGGTGGACAATGAGGGAGGAAAGGCATTAATCATAAGTCAAAAGGAGAAAAAAATTAACCAAAGGAATTTGTTTTAAGACAAGAGGATAACCATCAGCCCAAGTTATTTCTATCGCCAAAACAAGCAAAAATGAATCAGGAGAGCTTGTATTTCCACGAACATGCTAACTCAAGCAAATTTCCAGTATTTAGCAGTCTTTAATTGACTAAACATAACTATCACCACTAATCAGACACCTGGAATTTTTTAAAACTTGGTCTCCATAAACGAGAAACTTAGGGGCATCATCTCTTAATAGTGCCAATCAGGCTGTAAAAATTTATACTTTGACCTCTATCCTCTAAAATAATTTACAAGGATAAACTGAATTCAAAATAAAAGGCAAGAAAAGCCTTAAGAGGTAAATAAAGTTACAAAGGAGAATGTACGTCAAGGGAAGGGGATGGGAATATCAACTCCTCTTTGTTTCTAAGCCGTTGGAGAGATTAATAACCTATTTGTGCATCCTGTGTCTCATACAATGAGATGAGCCCATCAATACTTCTCCTCCTTCCTTCTATAACAGCATCCTGCTAATAAAACTGAAAGCAACAAATGAACAAACAGGACAAACAAAAACTCATAGACACAGACAACAGTCCTATGGTTACCAGAGGAAAAGCGGGGTTGAGGGGAGGTTGACAAGAGTACAGGGGGTCAAATATACGGTGACAGAAGGAGATTTGACTTTGGGTGATGAACGCACAATGCAAAATACATATGACGTATTATTGAATTGTATACTTAAAATCTATATAATCTTATTAACCAAAGTCACCTAACTGAATTTAAAACTATATATATTTTAAAAAGAATCAGATTCAGAACCATTGCTATAAAGTATAACATTCTGACAATATTTTGAAATAATATTTTATGGCACTACCGAAAGATGACACTGAGCAATAACTCTAAAGATTTCAGCCTTTGCTACCTCTCAGCATTTCACAAATGCACCACTCCCAATACGCCCAACTTTCCCAGCCTCCATCTTAATTTGTTAAAATCAGTGGGACACCTACAGAATTTTAGTAATAAAATAAGAAGGTCCCCAAGTCTAAGTATCTCTTTAACAAACAAGATATGATTGTAAAAGATAGCCCCTTCCTAAATATTTAAGGCCTCTTGTAGAAATGTTAAGTGGAGATTATTTAAAGACTTAAGTACACAGAAACCTGACACACTCATTTTTAATGGGGAGGTAGACTGTTGTTTATTTAGCTTTTGAAATCTATCCTAAATTTGGCTTTATGGAACCAAAAAAAGTCTAGCTTTAAATTAACAGACTGCTTTCCACTGTCCAAGGGATAATTTGAACTTCACTGAGACATGTCTATGAATGGAAATAAAAATAACTCGCATTAAACGCTAAGTACCTCCCTACATGCATTTCACTCCACAAGGTCCATTGTTTCATGCAATGCTTTTAAGCAGCCTGTAGAAAACTTTTACTGAAACAATTTCCCATAATCAAGAAAAGGCCAAAACGATGTCACTTAAAATATATATACTTCCTAAGCTTTCAGCATCTAGGGTATTAAAAAGCAGCTCTGTCAGGGTAGCCAGGATGGGAACTGCGAGGCTCCTATCAGACTCTAAAATTCGGTGGCTTTAATTTTAGCTCTCTCCTCCTGCATTTTAAACAAAAATCTACTACAAATGAAGCGTTCCGCTCCCCATGCCCGCCTTGCCTCATCCATTAAAATTTAAAAACTTAATTTTAAAGTTAGAAAGATTTCAAATATCCAGAAAAATAACAAAAATAATGTGAGAAGAATGCCTGATTTAAAACGGGCCAGTATTTTCTCATATTTGCTTCAAATCTCTTTTATCCGCCCCTTTCTTTACCATCCGGGTCTAATCTATCTTGTGGAAATGTCCCTGGTAAATAACCTCTCCTCCAAAACTCTTTTAAGTGTAATTTTGATCGGTTTTATGTTTTAGCTCTTATCCAGGCCAGGTCTTACAAACTTTCCTATTTTACTTTACTCTGCACCTTGGCCTGGCTTACTTACTGCTTGCTGATCCTCGGGTTTTCCCTTTCATCTTGAGTCAATTTGTTTTTCTTTTTATAAAATTCTTTTTATCTAAGTTTTATAAAGTATTGGCATACAGTTTTTCATATTTTCTTATGATTTTAATATCCCTGTCAAAGCATTGTTATGCCCATTCTGATTTCTAATAACGTTTATGTGTACTTCCACACTTATTGTTTTCTATAAATCTTGGAAGAATTTTGGCGATTTTATTATTGTTTTCTGTTGATCGTATCCACACTTACATTCGGTATCTCCCATCTTTCATGCCTTTTGAGCCTTCTGGTGGACTATTTACTCTGATTGTCGCAGTCCAGCATATAAACAGAGTCAGCAGAAATATATTCTATTATTTTCCTTAGCTTTCCTCTGATTTTTTTTTTTAATCCTAAATTGTATCCTATTGAGCCCTTCCTATGTGAGAAGTGAAATTCTATGTTTTCTAACAAAATAAAAAGCATAAAATGTAGACCTTAAACTTTCAAACCTTTGCTGATAACAAGGCAGAATAGAAAAGATGTCAATAGTGAAATGGTGTAGATGTGTAGTACACAGAGGTCGAGCCCTAATAGTTCTAGGAAAAGTTACATTACTTGGACTACAGTGACCAGGGGTAATGACAATGTGAAAAAGGATTTAAGCTAATAATCTAATAATTTTAATAATAACAACAGTCCTTATTTACTTGACACCTATGTGTGTCAGCAACTGAGATTAGCACTGCCTACACAGAACATATATCGTGTGTGTGTGTGTGTGTGTGTGAGAGAGAGAGAGAGAGAGAGAGCATGTGTTTGTCTGAATGTATAGCAGAGCATTCAAAGTAAATTGTGGGTCATCATAATAACCCCTGTTTGCCAGGGACTCTGAAGCCAAGGCAGACTGAGCAACTCACTTCGGTGACACTACTTATAAATTGTACTGGGGTGAGAATGCAAATCTAAAAATTGTTTTCGCTTCACTATATCTTGCTCATCTCATTCAAGAAGGTGTTAGCTAAGGTATGAGCACAAGAAATCCATTGCATTTATGGGAAAAGATATAAGTAAAGATATAAGTACAGGAAAGTAAAAGGTATGTGGAGGAGTTAATGACTAATAATGAGAGGCAACATTTATTAAGGGCGGACTTCAGACCAGGCTGCGCTCTTAGCACTAAACCTGTACGAATTCATCTGATCCTGAAAACACTGTCATTAGGGTAAAGGTACTATTGCTCTCATTTGAAAAATAAAAAACTGAGAAACAAAAAGGTTAAGTAACTTGCCCAAGGTGAGTGAGGGAACTTCTATTTACACCCAGACATCTTACTCTGGAGTTTCACTGCTAAAACAGCAACAGAGACGAAAAAGTCGAGAAACTTTTGAGAAACTTAGTGCCACCAGGTCTACTTCACTCTTTCCAAGAGTGTCTTCAGGGAAAGACCTTTGGCTTGGAGTATCAACAGTGATGTGTGAATAAAAGAGTCCGATGGTCAATAAGTGACAGGTGTGCAGAGTTAAATCCAGAAAAACAGGTCATCGTGTGGCGGGACTTCTCAAAACCTTTAAAATGTACCACTATGCAATTTTAGATTACTAAGAAAAGAATACGGTGCACAGTGTTTCCTAATCTTTTTTGACCAAGAAATAGTTATTGTTTTGCAGAGCAGCAGATGACAGCGTCTCCTAAGTAACCGAATTCTCCATGGTCATGCAAGTGAACTCGAAGCTAGAACTGAAGATCTCTGGCCGCTGGGCCAGGCCTTGTCTAGGCACGAATAGTGAAAGATATCAAAATACATCCTATGGAAAGTTACCGCAGTTTAAGTTTTTATGAGCAGGAGAAAGCAGGGTACAGAATATAATAAAGTGAAGAGACATTAGCAGCCACTGCAGAGCTACTGAAGGAATTCAGACATGGCATGCAAAGTGGGCTAGTCTAGGAGGTAACAGAAAGAAAAAGCAGGAAATCAACGACTCAAGAATAGAAGTAAACCTTCAGGGTTGCTGTGTATCAATAGTTCCTGTGAGACAGAGATTGCTGACCTACTAGGATCTTAGCTATAATTCTTCAGAAGCCTAAGGGCTGGCTCCAAAATCTACTCTCCAGTTTTTATCTGCTTATTTCAGGAAGTAGTCAGCTGCTAAGAGCCAGGAGAACATCATCTCATCATCATCTAAGAATTACAGTTACATGTAGCTTTCCCAACAAAAGCCAAGAAAATAAGTTAAAGCTATGAACAAATTTTTGATTGTCATGCTTATCTCATCCTTCACTGCCTCCCTTTCTCAATCACTTGTGTGTGTGTGTGTGTATTATTATTATTGTTATTATTATTGTGTGTGGTCTTTCTTTCACCAGTGGCAAGCACAATTGATATCTAAAAATATCTTATTTTTTCAAAACAAAGACACCAATTGATATGTGTAGAGAATATGTTAGTCATGCTCACAAAGTGCCAAAATAAATAAAAAACTATATCCTGAGGAACTCACACTCTTTAAAGCATACAACCACATAGAACAACTTTTATTAACCCACCTTTTCCTTCGCTACATTCAAAATAATTAGAATAGTTAAACCTTTCAGAATACCACAGGTATTAATTATTAGTTCACAGTTCCTTTCTCACTTTTCAGTCTTTTCTCATCTAATCATTAAGTCCAATTGCCTCTCAGGTACTTGTTTTTTTTTCCTTATGCATATCCTTGACACATATAAATTCCTTCCCACTATCTTGTGGCAGAGACCACTAGCTAACTACTAAAAGCTTCTCTCCTCCTACCATACACATCCTGGCCTCCTTTCCATTATGTGAAATAACAACATTCTCTCCAATGGAACGTGAGCAGAAATGACGTAGGTCACTCCAGATGCAGCCTCTACAGAATGGCGATGAACGCTCTCCCATGTGCTTGCTGTCTTTCTTCCAGTATCCTGGCAATGCCGGAAGCCATGTGTAGAAGAGTTCAATCCCACCATCTGTATGAGTCCATGAAAGAAAGCCATTGTGCTTGTTTACATTTCTCATGTAAATGAGAAATAAAATTTTATTGTGATAATCCAATGACATGTTGTGGTCTTTCTGTTACCATGCCTATCCTAGCTTAACAGAGAAAATAATTAGCAAGTTGAAATGGAATGGGACCATACCATAGGCCTCAAACTTAAAAAATATCGGCTTAGTGATCAGCATCAGGTAGCAAGAAAACAAATATAACAACTGGAAAGCCGGTAATGCTGCCACCGAGAAACAGTCAGTAAAACTGAAGCCTACAATTACTCAGAAGGCAATCCAAGTGTCTAGTGAACTCGCAGCTCTAGGGGAAGAAGTTGCAAAAGACCATTGCATAGGTGTGTATTATTAGTTCCTTGCTGCTTATTGCACTGTATAAAGATAAGCTTCAGCAAAAATTAACTAGTTTAGAGATAGGAATAAAATGGAATAGAGTACAGAAATTTTGTACTTCATAGGACTGGAAAATCAGACTTTCTGTTTCCCAAACAGAAAAAAATAAATATAACTGTAAAAGGTTTCGAACAACAAAATCCTTTAAAAATTCCCAAGTAAACAAAAAGATGTAACTTTGTGACAAAAGAAACATTATAGCCACCCCTACCACTTTCCCCAGATTTTGGTTCAGATGCATTCGAGGTGGCTACCGCTGATGTGAAAGAGAAGCATAGACGATAGAGGAAAGAAAAGGAAAGAAAAAGAGCAGAGTTGAGAACCGTGTTTAGAAAAAACATCGAGCGTGGCCGTGGTACTGATTGAAAGCACTACATCAGAAGCCTACTAAATCTCTGAGAGAACTGTGAAAGAATCTAAGACCCTAGGGTAAAAGAACTAAGTTATCCGCTTAGAATTTCCTTAAGGTACTCTGAAGCTGGTCATCAAAAACTTTTCTTCCTTCCTCTTCTAGAAGCCGTACAAAAACAAGACTGTGCTAGTGGGGAGTGGGCTGCGAAAGCTACGTAGCCCCACAATGGGCACCTTCCTCATCACCCACTTCAGAAGTGTTCATGGAGCATCATGAACAAGGGAGAACTTTCCAGAGGACTGTGGCAGGGGCCACTGAGAACATAAATGAAATACTCTGGGAACAATTTGGGAGGTAGTATCATTTAATTATCTTAGCCACACATGGAAACACGACAGAGTGTTTTTGTTCAAAATATTTATATTACTTTGCAAACAATTTAAGTGGTATAAATTTTTCTTTCCTGGACAAGATGAATCCTCACATTTCCCATGTAAACTTGAAAATATCACTACTAGAATTTAAAACTAAAATTTCAGGAACCTTTTCAAGGTACAGGAAATTACTGAGTTACTGTAATCTAATGTGAATAGAAAGCTTTTATACATTCCCCATCCCCATCCGCCCCCCACGACCCCACCTCCCCCACACACACACGGGTTAAGTTTTTGCCTTGTAATCTAATTCGAAACATACGAAAAATGTTAAAGTGTTTTTCAAATAATGAGTTAATATAAATTTGTTGTTTTACTAGGATAGACAATCCAAAACAAAGCATATAACACATAATACTATTGGAATTAATATCAAAATTTCAAGGAGATGTATTGTTCAATAGATTACCTCCAGACCAACTACTATTATTATTTTATCACTTATTTTGGCCACTAATAGGAGCAATTTTCAAAAATTCAAACTGCCTTCCTTATTTCTAAAACTCTAAAGATAAGCAATGTCCCTACACCACTAGCTGGGGTAGGAGTACTATTTCAGTTGGAATTCCTCTCCGTTCAGCCTACCTCCATCCTCATTTTCTATGAGTAGTCAAAATAGCAGAGTATCACTTTTGGAGTGACATGGCATTTCAGAAAAAGCCCACACGACAACTGTTTAAAATATTCTTTGCAAGGTTCTGACTGAGAAATATAACACAGGCAATTTAGAGAAGGCTTTAATTGTACTCAGATTCTGTAATAGCAGAAGAGAATGAGATGCGGGAATTCAATAAAATGGACAGGATTATGAATGCAGCATTTAATCGATCACCTTCTATATGCAAGTTTTCTCACTGGGCAATATAAACATGAGCAGAGCAAGAATAGTTATGAACAGGAAAGAAGTGACAACTTAAGTTTTCCCTTGACTCATCCAATGCCGAAATGTCGAAAAGGTTAAGGTCATAAAAAGGGAGATTTTAAAGCAAAGACAGAGACGGGCACTCTTTTGAGCAGTAGATACACTCTTTCTCTTTAGGTCTTCTTTCATTCTCAGAAGCTAAAGGTTACCACTCCTTATCTATCAGCAGGAACAGACAGATCTGAGACTAACAATCTCCATAAAAGGCCAGATGCAAGAGGGGTCCACGGACATAAACTAACTGATGACCGCTGTATTGGGAGAAGCGAGGACAACGGTGCAAGAGCTAAATGAAGAGGACTCTGGAGAGATGTCTCTGCCAAAAGTAGAAAATGGATTTGGCCAAATGGTGTATCCCAAAAGACTAGGACTAAATTCCTAGAGTAGAAATCAGTAAAAGAGCAGAAAAGACTAAAGAAGGCAGTCTAGAATCCTCTTCACCCTAGGGACTGAGTAAGAGTGGGAACAGATTGCTTGAAACTGAAGAGACAGAGCACTCTCCTTTCTAGCTGTGGCTTTATTATAATAGGTCACTCTGTGTGTATGGTTCACTCTCAAGGCCTTTCTGGCCTTAAAAAGGTATAAATGACATGCACAGGGCCAAAGACTTGTCTTTGAGAGGCCATTTCAAGATAATGATTACAAAATGAGATTTCTAATGCAAAGGGTTCAATGAAAATAAGACCCCATTTAAAGATATAAAACTGGAGTCAATGGAAAATAGAAACCAAACAAGGTAAGGAACGAAGAATCATCTGAGGGAATGAAAGAGAGAAAGAAGTGGGAGAACTGCAGATACACGATGTAGGTGCCCAGGGTGCATACAGGGACGCTGCCACAGGCTTAGCTGGGCTGGCAAGAGAACTTAAAAAGAGTCCTACCACTCTACAGCCATGTCACCCTGAGCAAGCCCAATCCCGTCTGATCTCCGAAGCCAAACAGGGTTGGGCCTGGTTAGTACTTAGATGGGAGACCACCTAGGAAGATCAGGTACTGTAGGCATTAAATAAATAAATAAAGGATTGTAAGCTGACAAGGTCCATGCAATCTGTGAGGTCAACCAAGGGTTGCCTTGCCTAAAAATAAACAAATAAATACATACGATTAAAAAAAGAGAGAGAGTCCTGCCCAAGGTGTGTGGTATCAGAGGTGCAAACAAATTATTTGTGGGAGTCCAGAGTCGGGGATGAGGAGACGTTCTATCGATGAGTTAAGTCAGGTAGGACCTCGCCAGAGAGAGAGACATGGAGGAAGAAGATACACCAGGAAATCAAAATCATAATGGCCAAAAGAAATAGAAAATGAATAAGTATCCTCAGCAGAATATTGAATGGCAGAATTTCGCTGGGAGAAAGGGTACATTAAATAATAAAAGTGGCTTGAAAGGAGGCTTGGGCTTTTTTTGACAAGTGGTAAGAAAGCTACTAGAACTTGCAGAAAGAGGAAGAGCTTAGTGAAAGGCCCCGTACTAGGGGAGTCTTTCCTCCAGCTGTTCGAGAATGTCAGTAATGGCTACAGTGTTATAAACTGTACTTAGAAATTAAAGAATCAGAAGTTTCAGTGCAGGTTGGGAGGCAGTAAAACAGAGGGGTCACAATCATACTGCTTAGAAAAATTTTCTAAAGCTAACTTGGAAGAAAATTGCCATCAGCAAATAGTTCTAAAAGAATAATATCCTAAATGTAACTATGGTCCTTATTTTAGTCAATTTGAAATTGATTATATCTAGTTAGATGTTTTTAAATAATTCTCCCTTGTGAACAGAAGAAACAGAGAAGAGACCCCAAACTCAGGCCAGAGAATATAACATATCGTGACATACACAAAATATATTTTCCAAATACATGCAAATTTACTTTAGTAGACTAAAATACCCCAGACCCAAACTGTAAGCTGGCTACATTCACTAGCATACTAAAATAAACGTATTTATTTCTTACAGTTTATTATCCAAAGAAAAAATGATGGAATTTGAGAAGCACACATGCCAAGAGAAGAAAGATTTATGAACACACACCTCTCTAGTATAATTAACAGTCTCAAAATACTTCTGCACTTGAGAGTGCTTATTTCTTACCTGGAGCTATAATGCATATATTTGATTCCATCACTTTGCATCAAGGTGCTTATAATACTTAGAATTAAAGGCTCCAGAATGTCTGTAATAAGTCAATAATCCTTTTTTCCCCCCCAATATTAACACTCTTGGCAACCACAAGAACTTAAATATAAGATTTACAAAGTAGTGGGCCAGAAAAAAAAAAAAAGGATTGAAAGATTATCTTCAAGCATAGACTCACATCTGCAAATGGAAAATAAGAACCAGAAGAGTTCACTTTTTACCCACAATCTCTAAGAGCCCACCATCATCTATAGGAGACATGCAATTACCTTATCATCCCCTTCAGGGACTGAATGGGCAGAATTGGGGACAGGCACAGAGAATGGGATAAAATAAGCCCCCTTCTGCTGTTGAAAGTTCAGGCCTGAATTTAAACATAACTACCCCCCCCCCCTTTCTTTCTCTCCAATTCTGACATCAAGCGGGACAGAGGTCCAGAACTGATGCTGAGTAACAGCCTATGGGATCACACAGGCCTCCACTTCAGATCACAACTCCACTTCCTGCCCAAGTTCTCTTAGGGCATTTATTTAATCTCACTGAACCTCATGGTGCTGATGTTTAAAAGTGGAACATTATTACATACTTTAAGAGGTTATTAAGAGAATTCAGAATAATGTACACAAAAAATATTGAATAGATTTTTAAAAATATTAGTTTCCTGTTTCCCTTCATAAATCAGATACACACTCCTTTTCAGAATAAAATATTTATTGTGGAAAATTAAAATAAATTATCCATAATCTCCCTACCTTAACTGCATAGCTAAAAAAATTTTTACATCTTGCAATCTAACCTCTTTAGTATATATGTGTGTATGTATATATATTTTTTCAAATACTTTACAACATATTGTAAAACATACCCATTATATAAATAGCACTCTTAAGATTTAAAGAAATGAAAAGTTTTGGAGTAACTTCATTTATCTATCCTTTCTTTTATTGATTTCTTCCTTTACTTTCATGCTAAAAAGACCTACTTTACTTTGATGTTAGATAAGTATCTATATTATCTTCAAGCTCTTTCCAGCTTTCTTTTTTTACATTCATCCTTTGATCCATCTGGAATTTATTTTAGTATATAATGTAAAGGATACTCTATTTTTTCCAAAGAGTCAGCCAGTTTTTCCAGAATCACTTCTGAAATAATCCTTTTCTTTACTAATTTAAATGCCACTTTTATCACAAACCTGAACAGAGTGCCTAAATATTTTAATCCAACATTGAGTGGTAAATTAGGAGGATGTAAAATACATATAAAATAGTACCAATATCGATGGCCTAATAGTGCCTGTCTGGAGTATCCTGAGACCATGTCCAAGACCAGGGAAGGGTACTCAGGTCATTTAACAATAAATATCTTCCATGGTGTGGAAGATGAGAGAAGGTGGAAACTGCTCCACAAATGTGCCACCCCGGCACTAGTTAATATGTTTCTACATTTTCTATCTCGGTTTCATTGCAGCTTTATGATATATTTTACTATCTTATAGCTCAGGGACTCTTTTACTTCTCTTCTTAATCAAATTATTTATGGCTATTCTTTAATGTTTATTATTCTAGATGAGTCTTATATTCTTTTTTCAAGTATCTTAAAGAATTTTGTTAGAATCACGGTAGCAGCAAACATAAAAAATTAAAGATAAATGGCACCTTTACAACAGAGTCTTTCCAGCCAGAAACATAACTTATATTGCTCCATTTATTTAGTCATGCATGCTTTCAATTAAAATATATGTGTGTGTGTGTGTATTCATACACATATACATATATATTCATACCTAATTTTTTTCACTATATGTCCAGTATTTTCTTGCTAAATTTGTTTCTATATATTTTATATTATTTGCTGCTTTGTGAATGGAGATATGTGTCCACTACATGTTCTACATGATTGTTTTAAAACTATTTTATATGTATTTTATATCCTCCTAACTTACCACACTCCCTTATGTTATTTCTAATAATTCTGCTGACACATTTTGACTTTTTTAGGTAGCCAATTACATCATACCTGATATCATTAGATCTCTATCTGAAATCTTGTTCACTTGTTTTCTTCTTCATTGCCTCCTTCACTTACCTACTCTATATGATACACTTGATGGGAGCAGGGCCTTTCCTATCCTGTGTACAGCTGGATCTGCAGTGTCTAGAATAGTGCTTATCACTGTTCAATAACCATTTGGTGAACAACTCTGTGGCTTGAAATAAAATAATTTTCCAAAAACAACAGCAATGTCTTCTTAATATTTCCAAGAGTTATATCTCAATATTTTGGTTCCTGGCTTAGATTCTCAAGAATACCAAGATGGGGCTGACGATTTTTTCTTGTTCTTTACTAAGAGTGTCAATGGTATTTCTCTACTATGATTAATGCTTAAATATTAGATTAGGAATAACTGGTTACTCCTTAGAAAACATCTTTCTATAATTAATTTGTTTCTTGTTTGTTTGTTTTTTAATTAATACAGAATATACATATACACCATTTTAGAGACTTCCTAAAAGAAGATTACATGTAGGTTTTCTCCTTTAGTCTACCAAGGTGATTTACTGTTTCAGTGAAAATAATAATTTTAGAGGTGGGCGCTGTTTCAGACCATCTTCAGATGCTAATATTGACACTACTCAGAAAAACATCATTCACACAGGAGTTCACATTTCACCTCTCATATCCACAAGTTTATATAAAGCTTGTATAAAACCAAGTTTATATGTAATGCCTTTTAATGAAAAGGCATTTAATTTTTCATGTATTATCTAAGAATCCATATATCTAAGGCAACAAACATGAAACAAGCAACCAAAAAACATGTGAAACATTAAAGTATTTTCCAATATTAAACATACTGCCAAATCCTGAAATTAGACCCATAATATCAACATGTATTTTTCCTAAAATATACTCTTCAACTGATGTCTACTCTATTAAATGTGCCGCTAATCAATATTTCATTTTGAAAATTATTTCCTTCATATTTTCCTTAGCATAATTTATCTAAACTTTAGTATTGAGTGAATAGTTTATTTTTACTCTTTCTTACTTAATAACAAAGCATAGGTCTGGAATTTGCCTATTAATTTTAGTTCTGTCCGATCCCATACATTTTGACACATGATCTCATCATTGCCACTATTTTCTTCACTGTCAGTAATTGCAGTTTTGATTTCTTTTTTGATCCCAAAGTTTAGAAAAGTGGTTTTTGTTTTGTCTCCAGTAGTGTTTTATGTAAAATTTCATTATTTATTAATTTCTATTTTATTATTGCTTTGTATTAAGATAATGTAAACTGTGCTCTTTCTAGTTTGAAATATTTGTTCAATCACATTAATTACATCCTCCAAACTTTTTCATAAACCATTTGTCAAAGACCCAGAATAATTGTATTTCCAACACAATCAATCTTCTTTTTCAAAATTTTACTTTATAAATACCAGGAGACAACTTTCTAGAACTCCAAAGAGCTGGAAGTAAAGATTTTGGAGGCGGGGAGTGGGTATAGCACGTTTACTAGTCTTTCCTCCCAGAGGAGGATGTAACTGCAAATAATGAACTTGTTTAAAGAACCAAAAAAGGTCCTATAAGAAAAGTCTATAGACAATTTGGGTAAGTTCTTCTGGAATGGTGAAGGAAGGCCATGTGTAAACAGATTCCAACACAGCAACAATTCAGCTGTCCCTTCTACTCTGTGAGGACCACATCCATGCCAGGAGAGTCAGGGCAACAGCATTTGGGACAGAGGAAAAGCCAGAGTGATTTGCTGCATCCTTCCTCTGTTCAGCTAACTCTTTTCTGTTTAATCATGAAACTTTGGCAAATTTTATGACAAACTTATGATAATATTTGCTCTCTTCCTTGCTAATCTGAATTACCAAAGTGCCAATATAATTTAATTAATGCAATTTAATTTGCCACTCTTTTCTTTGTGTGTTTAGCATATAAAATGCTACAATGTATTTTCACTGTGGATAGTTCTTTAAATTATATTAAATAACTCTATTTAATTTTTTTATTTATATTCTATGAGTTGTTATATCAGTCTCCCTATTTGCATTTAGCTGATCTATTTTAACCCATTCTTTGATGTTAAACTTATTGTATCATTTTGTTTTAGACCTTTTAGAAACAGGTATTTTTAAGCCTAATCGGACAAAACCTCTTTGTTTTTTAAAGCAGGAATTTGATGCATTTGTATTAACTGACATAATTAAATGTCTCATTTTACTTAAGGATCAAAGACTTTATTTTAGGAACTCATTGGTTTTAGAGCAAGACTAAAATGAGTTACTTCGCTCAATCTACTCCAGGTGGAAAAAAGTATGCAGGATACCATTCCCATTTTTTGGTGACTTTCTTGGATAAAAGTTGTTGCAAGACACAAATCCAAGGGTGTTCTAGGTAGCTCAAACCAATCCATGAGGAATTCTGGGAGTCTAGATGGAATAGAGATCCCTTAGATCTATTTAAAAGCCACAGGTAAGAGTCGAGAAGCAGAGACACCGTAATTATTTACCAAGAATGTGTGCTGTGAGCCTCAGAGAAATGACTATACAATAAAAAAGATAACAATTTTACCAGTAAAATAGAAAAAAATCGATATTAAAAAAAAAATTCAGGAACCTTGTGACAGATTCTGAACCTAAGACAGAAAAGGGTTGCATACTTACAGTTAATTTAAAATTTAAAAACTGATTGTGAAGTTATATTTTAGTCTATGAGTTCAACAAAACATAATAGATGGGCTACCCAGTTCCTTACCTAACTCAATTCAATTTCTGATATAGAACTAAGGCCACTTAGAGCTAGAATAGTGCAATATTTTCAAGGATCCATAAAACTAGTATTGATTTCCCTAAGAAGATGGTCACAAAATAAACAGGTTCCCTGTTGCAAGACAAAACAGTTGTTTCTCTAGTATTAAAAAATTGGGGGCCTATTGGCTACATTGGCAAACTTAATTGTTTGCTCTACTGAAAGAAATACTAGAACTATATGGCAACCACTAAAGTAAGATGATATAGTTATAATTTCAATCTATGGTTATCTGTTATTCAGAGAATCAAATTTTTGAGTGGTGATTTTCAAAAGTATTACTAAAGAGAGAAGTTATTTATGAGTTATAAAGTTATAAATTTCAATAACTACACCTCAACTAAAACCATAAATCCCTATGTGTAGTAAGAATAATGATTTTTAGATATAAATAGGTCAAAAAATAACTTTGCTTTTATTTCAGTATTTAAATAAAACTGATGTGCCCATAGATCAAATAACCAATTACAGCTTTCAACAAAATTGAATTAAGAGGTTTTCCATATTTAGTTCTTGTAAAAACAATACAGATGTCATTTAATAAAAACAAGCTCCTTTTGCTATCTGCTTTATCACTTGAATTC
The DNA here is from genome assembly GCF_902729225.1 of Pteropus medius. Taxonomy (NCBI): domain Eukaryota; kingdom Metazoa; phylum Chordata; class Mammalia; order Chiroptera; family Pteropodidae; genus Pteropus; species Pteropus medius. The sequence goes on along the minus strand of NW_024342467.1, from coordinate 7,686,140 downwards.
TTCAAACATATTGAAGCAAAGGCATTTTGTTTTGTTTTTGTATGAGCTCTGCTTTTATAAAATTCATATGTTTACTCTAAAATAGAGGCTATCCATAGACATAAACATATTTGTATGCATATAAAAACATGTGCATAAATAAATATATCCATGTTAGATATAGATAGATATAAAATTCACTCTATTCTGGTTAATATCCACAGGAAAAAATTAGATTACTAAAATTTGATAACCTGTGGTTAGTCCCCTTCTCCCTCTGATTATTTTTAATGTGAATTTAATCCATTCCTAGATATTTTTATCTGGCATTATGATAAAAACTCTACTATAATATGATCAACAATGAAGTGAAATAAAATATATTTTCTAAATATATATAAAAATACATAGTTTTATAAATATATATAAACAAATATAAATATATATATACTATAAATATATATGCATATATATGTCTATGTTACATATTCGTTCTCAGAATTTTAGCTCTGGCATTTGTTTATACTTAAAAAAACATTTATATTTGCTTTAACATTTCACCTAGTTGGAACTCCTTTGACTTGTCACCTGCTAGTTACTTTTAATAATCTCTTTTTTCTTTTTCTAAATCTGAACTAAATCATCTAGTCATATTTGCTAGTCCCTGGGTGCTACTGATATAGGTTCACTAGACAAAGAGTAGCACCTAATTTAGCTATTGTGTCACTCTGTTTTTTCAAGTCTGTAGATTTACCAGTTTTGTTCCACCTACTGAGGAATCTGATACCTCCTTTAGGGGTTCTGGAATGAAAGTCAAGTATTTCTCAATGTGTGAAATCAAACCACCTCCATGTTCTCTTGTCTAGTTAATGGACCAAGTTTCCTTTAAATCTGGAGAACAAAACGAAAAATAATAAAAAAGAAAATCTTTATCTTTATGTGAATAACTATGGATTTTTAAATGTGTGAATGTAATGACAAGCTTAACAATGAATCGTTATTACATTATTAGCATCCTTGGAGGATGGAAAGCACAAAAGATTGACCAGAATATCTACTCGATATACATCCTTAGCCTGCCTGATTTACTAAAAGAATAAAATACTCCTAAACGCTGGAGGCTGATATTTAAAGTTCAAATCATACTAAATGCCTTTGCCACATTCACACTGATGAGAAGATTTAAACTTACATTGAAATGATCTTTACCATACCTAAGCTTCAACTAAAACAAGTCTCATGCATATATGTGGACATTGAGTATATTTTCCATTCTTAAATAAAAAAATAGAAATTTTCCAAAGTAAATAAGGAATTAATATACAGTAATTAATAAATATTATCGATTAGTAAAACACCTACAGCACTTTGTAGGTAAAACTAATGCCGTTTTAAAGGAAATCTCCAGAATACCAAGATACCAATTTTTTAAAAGAAAAAGCATTTTTGATGAATTAAAGTGACCATACAGTAGAATTTCTAGGCTAAAAAATGAGTAAAGTGTTGGCCCATAATAAGTTTCCAGGGTATTAATCGAATCCTAGCCTCAGCACTTGATAGGTCTTTCTTAATTTAAGCAAAGGTAAGGGAACATTACATCAGCATTACAGTTAATGGCCAGAAGCTAGTGTCGATATGGTGCCAAAATTATTTGGGATTTCCAGGATTCCACAGCAATAGAAATATACAGTAATTCATGCAATAATTTAACAGCAAAAATAAAAATTGTATCAATTTAGGGTGCCAGAGTGTGCAATATATCAATGATGAATCAAAGCATTCTGCAGATGCAGCATGAGGGAAGTATGCACCCATTCTGTGAATCAAAATTATGTCATAAGAGCAAGTTTAGTATTTTTTATAATATTTATGTTTCAGATACAGAATTATTAGAAATGTTTACATATCAAATCATATTTAGAAGAAAAACTATAATTCTACTTTTAGAGTGAATTTATTTTGATAATATTTGTAATTGAGCAGACTCTCTCTTCCTTCAATGTCTTTTCATCCAAGCAAGATCAATGTCATGCTCTAATTGTTGCCTTCCATGGTGAACTCTCATGTCTCTAATTCCCTCCAGGGCCTTACTTAGACCACCACTTCCTTAGACTCATTCCCAATCCCTGCTTGTTCTTTACACATAGCAGCTCTAGCCCAGAAGAGTCACAAAGATCTCTTGGTCTTTTTTAAAAAACCACTCACCTAACTAAACAATAATCAAGAATGTCAATAATCAACTCATTTAATGATCTTGCCTGTTCTGCATAAAATATTATCTGTACTACACAGAAATTTGCATAATATACTACTTTTATTTTTATTTTTCATGGACATTTTATTTCATCTTTGGAAAAAAACACATAATTAGCATTAAAAGATAGATACTATATCTTTTCTATATAAAAAGGAATAGATAAAAATGTTCTTAAGTGATATGACTATGGTTGTGTAGCTGTCCGGGGCCAAGTAGGATCCAGGGGATTTTTACCTCAGGGTTCCAGGGGCAGGGCTTCCACCAGCCCAGGACAGTACAAACACAGTTACACACCAGGGTTTGAAGCTGATTAAAAAGAGGGCAAGCTGGATCTTAGCATCTATATACCCCTCAGCCAGATGCCAAGGTGCAGGGTCTCATCTGCACTACCTGCACAGTGGCCCTGCTAAGGGTAAAGGGAAGGAACAACTTATTAAAAGCCTGCTTATATACTAAGCCCATTCATTACATAACTACTTTACTCTCACAAACAACCTTACGAAAGAGGAGTTTTCATACTAATTTTCATAGGAGAGGAAAATAAACCTCTATGAGGTTAAATGATCCTGTTCAAAGCTACACAGCTAGTATATAGTAGAAAAATCAAACTCAAAATCACGTAACCCTGACTGTCTAACTTGATGCCCATCCTCCTTTCTTAAAATGCTGTTGCCTCCTACTATATATGCTACAGGGGAAGGAAATATATAGAGATTTAGAGTATAATAGATATATATGTGTGTGTGTGTGTGTGTGTGTGTAGTGAGAGAGAATAGTTTAGTGAATAAATATTCAAATTAAAAGAAACATATTACAGAGAACTAGTCATATTTTAATTCTGCTTTTGATTTTAATATTCTAAAAATTTTTGCAGCACCAATAAATTATAATAAATTAATATCTGCCAGTATTTTTAGAAGTCCTCAGGTAAAATCATAATTATAGAGTATTTTTCGTATTTCTAAAAATATCAAGTATCGACCAAAAAAAATTCAAAGGGTCACAAGTATAAGTCTACTATTTCTTTTTTAAAATTTAACATCTTTAATGCCAGAAAAAATACATTATAACTTTTTTCCAGAACAAATAAAATTTCAAGGCAAAGCTGAAAAATGTCTATGATTAGTAAAGAAAGGTTACCTCGAGAGTTCAGATTTTGGTATGTTCCCTTCAAAGCTCCTTCAGTTTCACTTGTATTTCGAGGGAAGTAGCATTGCAAATGAGACACTTAAACACCTTGTTTCTTGGCATGGAATCTCCAACCTACTATGAAATCCCATTAAAGTAGAAAAAATGTCTTCAATATTCAAATTTTAAAAAGTTCATAAGGATTTCTGAATTACTTGGAGACAAACTCAACAGAAGAGTTGTTAATATTGTTAAGACCCTCCAAAGATATATATTTAAGTATCGTGATAACCCCTTGAGGTAAGCATTGTTATTATTTCCATTTTAGAGATGAGTAAACTGACACACAGAGAGACACACTTAAACAATCCTTTGTCCTTTTACATTTGCTAGAAAAAATATACTCTAGGTCCTCATTAAAGTTTTTCTGAAACAAGATGGACTCTGCATAAATAACTTTAAATAAACAAACATACCCACCTTTTATTATTACACTACAAAAGTAATATGCTTGCTAGAGCTCAGCTAGAAGTATAAAAATTGTAGATAAAAAGCTCGTCTTTTGGCCCCAGTTCATTTATGTTTTAAAATTAAAATTAAACAATAACTATGCAGATATGAAATTTCTAGTTTATTAAAATCCATTGCTTTGGATAGAGAAATCATTTATTGCTTCATAACCATACTGCCTGTACAAAATGCCTTATCATTCTTATAATCTATAATACCTAGTCACTATCATAGCATCGCCAACATGATCACCTAAGTCATCCAACACAACCAAGTCTGCCAGAGCTGTTTAGCTGGCCAAGAGAGCTTCTTCTACTAGCCCCGGTAGATCATGGATTAGACTAGGTCTGATCTGAGTCCTGGTCTCATGTTTAAAATTTTACGAAAAATAATTATTGCTCTGTCTCTCTTACCCTTGTATAAAAATGTTTTCAACCCTTGGAGGGGGAAAGGGTGCCTCTACTAATTGAGTCAAAACCTCTAAAGAATCAAACATTTTATTTATCTGAAGTGATCTTGAGCTAGGAGAAATCTAAACCTGTAAAACAGATCACTCTTGCCCCTTAAGCTCTCTGTTGCAGGTTCAGCCATTGCTCTGTCATGCTTGTCCTTGTTCTCAGGATTGAAAAGCCGTCTTAAAACCAGCAAGGCAAGCTACCACTCTACATGGCCCACTGGTTTCCATGTAATTCACTCTACCTGAATGGTCTGATAGTCCCACAGTTGCCACCATTGCTTTCAACCACTCTAACCCAGTGGTTTTCAAATCTGCCTGCATATTGGAATCACCAGGGAACTTTCAGAAATACTAATGCTTGGGCCTCGCTAAAAACCAAGGTAGAATTCGTTAGGTGTGAGTTACCTCATGGGGCTGACTGAGCTCACTCAGATTCCATGAATGCCTCATTTGTAGTGGGAAAATAACTGATTCAAGATCATCAGTGTCAATGGAGGGTACGCTTCAATCAATTCAAAAGGTTCCCAAAGTTGGCATAAGATCTGCCCCTACCTAGAAAATCTCATAACAGCAGTAGGGAGCACCAATACTTCATTGTGCAAACTAAGCAAAGGCATATCACCAATGTCAAAAGATCTCCAAATTCTGTTTTTGCTCATCAAAAGGTAAGTTAGTCTAAGAAATGGAACCAGTATGTATTTTCTTGCTCATGGCATCATGTCAGTAGAAACTGATTCAGAGTTCTTAACCATTTGAAATACTCTAAGGAGAAAAAAAAAAAAACCAACAATCTTCATTCCATAATTATTGAATTGATATAAGAAGAGAAAGAATGGCTGTGATGGGATACAGTAATTAATAATTCACCCATTTTTTACTGGTTTTGTATCTGTATAGTTCTTTTGGTGTAATTAATTCCTAATTTTCGTTGTTTGTTTTGTTGTAGGATTACTAGTATGTTCATGTATATATTATAATGCATATAATATATATATATAAATTAGATCTGATAGATACTAAAATAAACTATCGTATATTAGAATACTAAATTCAATGAGATAAAATGTATACACAAAAAGATACTTCATCCCAAGCATTCATTTAGTTAACTCCTTTAATCAAAATTTTAGGAGAAAAATTTCATTAAAAAATTCATTTATCTTCCTTAACAGTTAACAATAAAGGTGCTAGAAGCATTCTACGTTAGAAATAAATAAAGTACAGTCTGCATCTAACCATCTATGTTAAAGTTGTTTTTGAAGGGAAAAGAAGGTATACCTACATATTGTTAAACTGAAATCCATACCTTGATTATAGCTGCAGAGCGACTGGCAAGGTTTATTTAGCAAATTTCATGCCAAGCTTCTGAAGTATGCACCCTACCCCTTTCCACACATAATTCAATATAAACACTTTTCTTCTGAAGACATTTTGAAAGATCAAAGTGCAGAACAAAGGCAAAGAGTGACATGAAGCACAAGTTCTGGACCATTGAGATGAATGGATGGATTAGCCAGAAAATTCACGATGACACCTTGGACCTGCAGAAGTGGTTCTGTTTATGTGATTACAGTTTCAATGCTTAGGAGATCCAAAGCACTAAACAGCAATTTTCCTCTATGCCCCTGTAGGAATCCCTGCAATATTTCAACAAGCTCATCCATCAATGCCAATCAGTGCAATTCACCTGACATCTCATTATAGGTTTTAAGCAACTGGATGTCATCTAGAAGAGGACAAATAGTTCATTACACAAACCATTATGGACCAAATAGAACCCTTATGCAAAATGCATCAAACCAAATCCAGTATATTGCCAGCAAGGGCTAGATAAAAGTCAAATAAAATAAACTGACTATTGTGGCATAGCCTTCTTTTAGAGCACAATGATCCAATCGCCTCACACTTATGATTTACAGACTTATATTATGAGAAGCAGTGTTGAGCTTGCTAAACAAAAAAATATGGTTTTATGCATATATACTTGAAATACAGAATTAGATTAGGAGTGAAGTTTTAACTACATGGGCTCTCTGATCTAGGAGTTGAAAAAAAGGAGAATGTTTGGGTTCACTAGCTGGAGTTCAATATTTTCAGCAATTTCCAGCCACCCTCTAAATTAATGTTTTCAGCAGTGTCGTATTCCATCATGTTGATTTTAGAATATGGCAAAACATCAAAATCCTGGCCAGTGTTACTCCTTTCACTGCTAGCTTGGAAGGATATGCAATTAATTATATTGCAGATTTATGGGATTCTAACTAGAACCACACTGACTGGCTTGCTAGTGAGTACAGGAAGAAGGCAACCCACTTGGGGCTTGAAGAACCTACAGAACTACATGCACAATGGTTTGCAGGAATAAATTACTTTCTTAATAACTTGTGCTCCGGCCTATTAAAATTCATACTTTTCTTCCTTTTCAGTATCATTATCTCTAAGGACAATTTAAACTGTAGTTAAAGAAAAAAAAAGGAACTGAAAAAGCAAGTCTTAAAGATCTTAAAAAAAAAAAAAAACCCACAACTCCTCTTCAATATGCTTTAAACCTACAAAAAAAATTACTGCATTGGCAGGTGATGGGAAAGTTGACCTTATAATTTCTTTCTACCCTAGAATGATTTAAAAATTCTCTGTAAACCCTTTTTTTCCCCCTCAGAGCAGCAGACACACTGATGCAAACAATCCCATTTCAGGATGATGACAGAGATAGACTCAGTGAGTGACACACTTCCTCAGTCATCCCTCTGAGTCTCTCCTTGATAAACCATGAAACACTTTTCATGACTTGCTCTGCACCATTCTGAAAAGCTTTGTACAATAACAATGCAGCTATCAATGCAATTAATTGTCCTAGTGTACAACTTCCTTTAGTGCAAAGCTCGCGGCATTTAGGGGAAATTTATTCCCCCACATAATTAGAAATTCCACTGAAAGAGTCATTAAATCAATGAAGACTAGAAATGAAGCTCAAGATAAAGTATTCTCAAGATTTCAATGTAAGGACGCTAAGTTACAGATATTTAAGAAAGAAAAAAAGGAAAAAGGAAAGGAACAAAGAAAGAAAGCAAGACTAGATCTTTAGGAATCTAAACCTCTTGTTTTATTTTCAGACAACAATATAAGCATATTATTATAACATTCTAAATATTGCTATAGAAAATACTGACATAAGTTCTTAATTACTTTTTTCTTGAATTTGAGTTCACAAAACAGTTATTTTTTAAGTATAAAAATGGTTTGCATACACATCTCAATATTCTGTTGTTTCATGAGACAGGATGGACTCTTAAAATATTTCATTAGCAATAATTTAGTATTTTATTTCATTTCTAATTCAAAAAATAGAGGAACACATAGCATGTGAGTACTTTTCATGTTAAATATATAAAAAATCCTGAAGTAGAACTGAGGTAAAAAAAAAAAAAAAAAAGAAGAAGAAGAAAATCCTAAATGTCCCATATATAAATAGTGCGAAAGCACTTAGATGGTAGATTTTTAGGAGCTGAAAAATGAGTTTTGTGGATTTTTTAAACTAGCAGCAGTTGGAAAAAATAATAATTTATAATCACTGTGGCTAGATATTTATAAAGATTTTCATCAGTAGTATATTCATGTATAAGGCTGTGCCTACATAGTGAGTTCAACAATTATAATCCCTGCTCTTGGAGACACCACAAAGGCAGGTCCCTCTTCACCTTGGCCACTGGTTATGTGAGAGCTCCCATATTGTTGTCCTTTCCTGAATATATGTCTGAAAACTGGATATGTTCCTTCTTCTTCAACATAACTCAAGTGTATCATCATAAAGCTCAGAGTGGAAAGAGTGAATCCATACAACCAACACAAAGGGGATAGAAGAGAAAAGCCATAAAATTGAACTGATGGCCTTTTTTCCATAAATTTAATTTAAACCTTTTTCAGAAAATAAAGCACATTTTGACAAAACAATACATTTTGCTTTAGAAACAAAGAGTTTATGCGAGAGGCAAAGTTCTCATTAATGGAATCCCCAAAGGAGTCCAGAAACAGAAACTTGTGGTCTTTTTATATTTGATGTATGGCAATGGTAACACTGCAGGTCACTAATTAGTCTGGGATACTTGGTTTACTATATGGAAAATGAAAATGAAACTGGATCCCTACCTCATACCACACACACAAATAATCCCAAGAGGACTTAAAGGTGAATATAATAGGTAATTTTAATTGTAGAATAAATACAGGAAGGTAGTTTTATGACCTTTCATAAGAAAGAACTTTCAAACAGGACATAAAAGAGGATTAACTGTTAAAGAAAAAAATAATAAATTGGAATTCATTAAAATTAAAAACTACTATTTATCAAAGGGTACTATAAATTAAGTGAAAAGACAACCTACAATCTGGGAAGAGATATCGGTAACATAAAATTGACACAGGATTAGTGTCAGATTATTCCAACAACCTCTATCAGTAAGTGTAGAAATCACTCAAAAGAATAATAGACTAAAGAGGCCTTTCCCATGGGAAAAAAAGAAAAAAAAAAACTGTTGAATAAACACATCCAAAGATGTTCGATCTTATTCTAATCCAGGAAGTACAGATTATGATCACATTAACATCTTCTAGATGACAAAAATTAAATATTCTGAGGATACAAGTGTTGGGGAAAATATAGAGAAACAAGAACTCTCAGACACTGGTGATAATTGTATAAATTGATTCCAACCAATTTTGAAAATAATTTGGAATTATTTTATAAAAATTTATGTAGCCATTTTATGACTCAGCAATTCCACTTGCACTACCTAAAAACAGCTATACATGTACCAGGAATTGTGCACAAGCAGCATGTTTCAAGAAGTATTGACTATAGTAGCAAAAACCTAAACAACATAAATGTCTACTAAGAGGAAAATAGACGAGCAAATGTGGTTTATTCAAGTAACGAATTATTAAAGTATGGTAAAAAAATGAATAAACCCAGCTATACATAATAATCTTAGAATGAATTTTAAAATCATAACCTTAGAATGAATTTTAAAACAAAATATTCAGTGAAAAAAAGCAAATTGTAGAAGTTTGCATACATTATTATGCTATATTTTTAAAGTTCTAAAACAAAAAAATGAAACTAAAGATAGTTTTAGCGTATATACAGATATTGCACATTTTTACCAAAAACAAACGGGAATGAGAAATACAAACTTGGTGGGTACAGGTATCGTGGAAATGGATTGGTGTAAAACCCAGAGTCCTGAATGAACTGGTAATGTTCTTAAGTTTGGTGGTGGGTTCGCAGCATTCATTTCATTATAACCTACTTCTGTATGTATAAAACCTTTTATTAAAAAATGGCAAACACAATTGAAGTTTCTAATGTTAGATTTTATATGTATAAAAGAATGGAAAATGTCTGCATATCTGTTCTGTTTGGTTTGTGTAAGGTGCTTACTAATTTTTATGTCATTCAAATTTTAAAATGAGATATATAAAAAATCCGGTACTCTTTTCTAGAAACATAGGACGAACTGGTGACTCTAGGTCCACATTCTTGAGTGGTGTAAAAATCAGTGAAGCTAAGTACAAATTGTTCCCTCTAGTCCCAGGGCCCCATCCAGTTTGATTTATTCATTTGCTGTCACTCTGGTCCCTCTAACTGAGTTTGCCATGCCTTAGAATGAACTGGAACTAACACTGGCTCTCTCAGAATGGTGGAATTAAATACGGTTGTATTTCTTCTTTTTGCTTATCTGTGTTTTTTATCCTTCTGCAATGAATATCTAGTATTTATGAAAAAAGAAACACAAACATTATTTTGATGGATACATTTCCTACAGTTGTTTTCTTATTAAATTAAATGAAGTTAACAATATATAGAAGATATGACTATTGAACTAAAAGCATCAGTTTTACATAAAAAATAGGAGAGTCAATTCATTGGAATTTCAAACTGAGAATAGAATATGAGCTAGGTGAAGAGCTATGAGCATTTCTTTTAAAAACCAAGTTATAACTCTGCAATTGCAAAGATGGAAAGCTGCCTTGTAGCAAAGGCCTAACAGCCCTGCCAAAAAATATCATCATCTGTCAGCATCGTATGTTCTTAAATTTTCTTGAAGAATGAAAAGGAAAAGGTGGTTATGAAATGTGTGCATCCCACCCTTTGGCTCTCAGTCCTGCTCCTTTGGAGTGTATTCATTCATGTGGAAGTTCATCGGCCAAGGAGGTTCTTGGCCAAGTGATACTGACAGGCTAGAGCCCTTGGAAGAGTAAGCACAAGTCACGATTGGCATTGTAGCATTTGAGGGCAGAGATCTTCCACTGCAGCAAAGTCTAGATCCTATATCTAAGTCAGTTGCCATGATATTCCCAAGGTCTTATGCCATATCAGTCGTTATTTTCTTCTCAACCCTTACAGGATGCTGCCAGCTAATAAATGACCCTGTGTTCCGTGATGGAACCTCTGCTTCCATGAGTCACTTGGTAAAGAATTTGTCATTTTCTGAAGAAGCCTTGCTCACAGATCCTCTGTAGAGCATCACTCATATCAATTTTCCTTCAGGTTATCTCCATATAACACATAAAACAATGGAAGTTGAGGAGATAAATACTTAAGTTACAGTAGTAACAAGCATGGTAATACCAGTCTGTTCTTTTGTTATTCAATCCTCATTCATGATTCTAGGTTGCTCTGAGAACTCACAGAAAATTAGAATAAATGGAGGAGAAACTGACAGTAAAAACAACACATAAAGGGGGAAAGAACCAACATGAGATAATGCATCAGGCATTATGTTACATTCATTTAACCTCTCTTAAACTCTACTTGGAAATTACTATTATTATTCCTATGTTAAAGATGAAGAAACTGAGTTTTTCATACTAGAAACAGATTAACTATAATTTATCTAATGACACAACTAATAAGTAGTAGATCTGCTGTTCAAATTCCATAGTATGTGTTTTTCCCATTACACCACACTTTTTAGAATACAGAATTGTAAAAATTCAGGCTCTACATGTCTCTGCATGAAACATGAAACTCATAGTCAGGTATTTCAAAAATAAACTCATTATTGCTTTATGCCTTTGACTACATTACCTATTCTTAGGCTAAGTATTGTTGGAGAAAGATCATATAATACTGCAAAATGATTTACCATAAATTCATGTTAATGTTATTTCTTCTTTTCTGCTAAATAATTTTCATACAATCCCAGGAGATCTTCTAAGCAAGGGTTGGCAAATGTGTGGAGCATATAGCACTACCTCTCCCTGATTTCCAATGCCAGGGACTGCTCAAGCATAGTTCTCTTACCTACTTACACTATGTTAGCCTCAGAATCCTCCACAAAATATCCTGTAAGCCACTAATCGATCAGTGACTCTAATTAATCAGAGTTAGCACAAAATCTACAATTTATATAACACTCTACTCCTATCTCACTTACCACAGTGGTTCTAAAACTTATTGAAAACTATTGAAACATCAGTTGTCAATTATATCCTGCCTTACTTACTCCCAGTAAATAGCCTTGCAGCCTGGAAGACATTGAGGCTTTAATTATTGATCTTCCCTCTTCTGGACCTCAAACTCTTTCCATCTTTGTGTTTGTCTGAGAAGAGCTGTTTGTCTCAAATTTACCAGTCATCGATGTTTTTCCTCTCTGTCCCATCTCTTAGTCATCCATACTTTCATTTACTCATTACTTTTCAATCTTTTACTCACTATGGGATACACTACCTCCGTGTGTAAACACATACTCAACTTTTCCTGTTCATAAAATAAACAAATTTCCTCTTGACTCTGCTGCATTTAAAAAATATCATCTAACATACTTCTAACCTTGCTTAATTTTTAAGCTGCTTGAATTATGAGTAATTCTTTCTCCCTTTTACTTGCCACCTATTCATTTCTTCCTCCTCCCACTTAAGGTCTGGCAGTCAAATTCAGTGGTTTGTTTAGTGTTAATCCCATTTATTTATTCTGCTGTTCCAGGGATCTTGTCAAAATGCAGATTGAGAATCCTTGGACCTTGCTGGGGCCTGAGATACTGAATTTCCAGCAAGCCTTCAGGCAAAGCCCAGTGGCTGGTCTATGGGCCACACTCTGAATGACAAGGCTATACACACTCCTATTCTTGAATCATTCTTCCTTTCTATTTTCAAGACACCCCACGCTGGCCATCTTTATTTCTGATTGCCCTTTTTCTGCCTTCTTACAGACTTCTTTTCTTCTTCCTTGTGTCTAAACTTTTTCAAACTTCCAATATTAATAAAAATAATATTATTTTGAGCATTTATTCTGTGCCAATAGCTGTGCCAGCTACAAACCTTATATTAATTATCTTAATCCCCAGAGAAATCCCTGACAAGTTTTTCATTTTACAGATGGTAAATTAAGGAACCAACACTACACGGCCAGCTTAGAGCCCAAATTTAGTCCCAAGCAATTTAAGTCAAAATCCTAGAATCTTCACCTTGTCAAGCCTGCCTCATGTCACTGTTGCTCAAGAAGTCATGAAAAAGCCAGTATGGCAACCTTGCATCTGAAAGTAAGTGCCCAAAAAGTATGATAAGTAAGGGGAAAAGGCTGCCAAAAGAGGGATTATGAACTATTGCAGGAAATCTGATAGAACAACATGAAAGCTTGAATGGATTGCCACTGCAAAGAATTTGATATAGCCCATCCACTCAGAATTAAATTTCTGAACCCAAAGAATATTTAGGAAAGTTAAACTCAAAAAAATGTTCATAGTAAGGTATTTCACCAGGGGAAAAATAATCACACTCTAGGGCAGTTCACATCCTTGCAATGCAAGTCATGGAACCAACTGACACAATGTTATATGCTTTCTATAAAAATACAAAAGCAAAGTTCTCAGAATTGAGATCAACCATATATAAAAAGAGAAGACACCTGGCATTGTGGCCTTTGTTTATATTTATGTCTTCCTCAATGCTCAGTCTATTGGCCTCCTCTAATTAATCCTTATAACACTGCACTTCTGAGGGGCAAATTAGAAGCAGAAAGCATCCCCATTTTGTAAATAGGAAGCAGATGCCCTTACTTAGTGGTACTTAGTGAATCAATAGCAGAACTTCAAAATCAAACCTGACTTAGATTCCACTGATTTATCTACATAGCTTAGTACCAAATGTAAACTTTAAAAAACAGAAAACAAAAAAGGGTGCTTTTTTTCCTTAAGAAACTCAACAACTAAGAGTCTCCAAAAATAATTCTTCTTCTTTCTCTTTTTTGGCTAATTTAGGCCAAATTCTGACAAACAGGCAAAAATGTGCCAGTTCTTTCTCTAGGATTAATATGTTTTTTTCTAAAACATAAATTACTAGACAGAAGTCTTGCCCATTAATCCCCACAATTAGCTTTAGAAGTATCTGAGATCAGACACCAGGAAGTTAACAAAAGATATATACCTCATTTGACATTAAGAAAAAGTAAAGAAGGGAATTATATGAAAATCCACTGTAGCTAAAATAAAAGTCATGGATTAAAGGGTCTATGAAAAACCACCTTATTAAATCCTACCCTTCCTTAAAAGAGATAAATAGAATTAGTATAATTAATGGTTGTAATTACTTTTATAATGTGCTTTTCTTGACATAAACATTCTTTAATCAATCCAAAATGCAAAACTGCTTATTAGTGAGTTTACTATTTTAACAAGCTTTATTGACACTTGTCTAAAACTAGTACCTTTCAATACATGAATCAGTCTAGGATAAATCTTTTTCCCCCCATAAGTTCAACTCTTTTGGTAATTGTCAGACATAGAATTTTACTAGAAGAAAGATAGAAACTAAAAAAGAATGCATACTTTCTGACCTTTAAAAACATATGCCAGAACTATCACTATTCAGGACTGCTCCACCTTCAAATATGAGAATCATTAAAAATTATTGCTGAGATAAATGCAGCATGAGAGCTGGTATATGAAATTTAAAATCGCCAGCATGGTAAGTCTATATCTAATGTAAGTGAAGGTTGTGAACAAAAAAAAAATCGCTATTCCTAGGTCTCTTTTTGAAGAAAAATCACTGGTTTCACACTTAATACTGGCACTTATAATAATTCCAAGCTATTTATGTCTATATTTTCTACATACATAATATAAACACATATCACTTTCCTTTAACACAGACATATAGGAAAATAGGATTGCAACACAAACATCACGGTGACAAAAGAATCCTTTAATTTCTGCAATTCTGTAGTGAAATTTGGAAATGAAGACTGAAAAGATCGCAAATGCTGAAAGTCCACAGGGCCAAGTATGAAAGTTTAGATCATTTGCAGCCTAACAGCTCATTCTGTTCTCTCAGAAACAATTCATAACCAGTGAGGAGTGCTATGACTCCTAAGAGAACTGGGGAATTCGCTGGTGCTCCATCTGCTCCCCTACAAAGCGACTCCTCAGAAGCAGCAAAAAAAAGTTCTGTTAGCTCAAGACGGTGGCCTATGCTGAATCAGCACTTGTCCTTGAACCAAGAAATTCCAGGAGGGTGGAGAGCTGGCAAGGAGAGAAGGTTAAAAATAAAGAGGACCTGAAGGAAAAGAGCATATCATGTACTGACAATGGGTCTCCTGAGTGCATCAGTAATATGGCTTTCTGCCAGAATGCTTTTCCCTCTTGCTCCACAATAAAGGACATAGTACGTTAAAACTTTTTGTGGACTATGGGCAATTTGGAGAACTACACATTTGTAACAGTATTGCTTTGTGAATTAACGTTAAGGTCTTTTCCTTAAAACAGAAGTAGTATTAACTACATATTCAAAAGAAATCTGACCCTCGGTAAAATTTTATGCCACTAGAGTCAGTTAAAGTGTTTCCAAAATAAGAGAAATGAATGTTTCTTTTGGTTTCCCTGGTGTAATATAACTGAATATAATTATTTACCAAATATAAAGAATGAGAATGTTTAAATTAAACTTTAATTTAAAGGTTTAAGTTCTTCCTGGGGGGTGGAGGGAACTATCCAAACAAGAAATCCACACCTAACAGATGAGATGTTCCAAACGGCCAGGAAACAGCGGTCTGGATAACTTCAGAAAGGTGTGCACAGGGTAAAGGAGATCAGTCTCCATCTAGTCTCACTTACCTGTGTGTTTTTTCAGATTTTCAATTCGTACCTTGAGTTTTGGTAATTTAATATTTTAGGAGAAGAAAACCCAGCTTTTTTCCTTGCTATGCTTGACCAGAGAAAAGAATACAATCCTTTCAGCTTTTAGAAACTTTAGTATATTCTATAAAATTCATTATTGTTAATAGTTATAAGTACAGAGACAATAAATCAGCTAGGAAGATAAAAAACTTTGCTAGCTAAAACGTTTTCTTATAATTCTATCATTAGAGGAGAAATATCATTCTACTTCTAGGAACCAGGTTATTTTGGAATGAGCATAATAACTGAAAAATTGTTTGTTATAAAACTGATACCAAACTAGGATAATTCTGCCATATTTCAAGTATGAGTCAATCAGCCAATTAAGAATTACATACAAAGAAACGTTCTAGACACAGCGGGAATAAATAAGCAGGAAAAAAATCATCTCCAGCTTTGGAAAGTATATGTTTTTACTGGTAAAGCAGGACAAGTAAGTAAAATTGTCAATACTGTACTGTATAATAACTTTATTTCATTTAATCTTCACATTCTTATAACATGGTTCTCATAGTTCAATTTTCTAGTTCAGGAGGATCAATGAGAGTAAATCTGTCTGAAGTTATAGCTCATAAGTGTTAAGGCCAGGAACCAAATCTAGCTCTGTCGATTCCAGAGCCTTTAATCCTAGCTACTAAAATCATATAGAGAGGGAATAATTGAAGGTGGGATATACTGCCTGGTAGTCTGCATTGGGTTCCTGAGCATAAGTATCACGCCCAAGACCTGAGCACCTTCTAGATCTTTGCATCTACAGCTCTCATTTAACATACGCTCAACCTACATCTGTCTGAGTCGAAGTCAAATGTCTGCAAGAGCCAGTTACACAACACATGAGTTTAGGGGGCTGGAGAACTCGCTCCAACTATGAAATGAGGTTCAAGAAGTAGTCACTGCTCAGTACCAGCCAATGGTTGCCATGTTGCCACATGACAGTGGGTCCATGTTTACAGGCCTTTAATTTTTTAAGAGTATGGAAATTTTTATGCTGACAACTAATTCAAAGTGATCTAAAACTACTATGTAGGGCAAATGAAATACGAAAGTCCTTTGGGCTGGGTCGCAACCTCAGCAGGATCAGACAGATTTTCACTTTTACTCTAGTAGCTGCTAACAGAGCAATGTTACTCACATACCTGGCAGTTTCTGACAAAAGAGTAAACGGGCCAGAAAATGACATGTCCAAGGATGGTGCCTAAAAGAGTAAATCCTATGTTCCCTAAGGAATGCCCTGTAGCAGCTAACGACGCATTTCGCATTGTATTCAGCTTAACAAATAGTCTTGAGTGACTGAAGCTACCAGGACAACTAACAACGTATATCACTTCGTAAGTGCCAGGTACTGTTCTATGTACATTTCATCTAACAATTCTTTTAGTCATCCCAAGAACTATATTTAGTAGGTGAATTTATTATTCTCATTACACAGAGAAGAAAACTGAGACACAGACAGGTTAAATAACACACTTGAGGTCACAAAGCTAGTAAGCTTCAGAGGCAAGATGGGAACTTAAGAAGTCCACCTCCGGAATCTGAGACCTCCACCCTTTTTGGTGCTACCTTCTAAATTTGAATTGAGGGAGAAAGGGGTCGATGCTGCTGTGGAGTTTGGCTGGCACCTAGTTCCTCAGGGGTGCTGCAATGGAGATACGTGATACTTTTATTTCTAGCACTACATGTCACATTGACTACCTCAGCAGAAAGGAATCTTCTGTGGTAGGTATAAAATATCCTAAATATTGATTTCTATATCATTTCTGCTCATATCAGACCACCAATATATGCTTATACAACAGCTAAGCCATATTCACAAATTGGTAAGTCATATTATTTCAATGTGCTACTGAAATATTTTAAGCAATCATGAATTTAAGTATATAAGTATTTGTAGATACACATGCATAAAGTCTTCCTGAAGGTTTTTATATTATTTTATAGGGCTTTTTTTTTTTTGACATTTTAAGTCTCAGTTGATTTAAAGAGAAGTTCTTAACAAAATAATACTAAAGGATATGTAAACATCCTTATCAAGTTCTTAGTGTTCTCATCTACTTCCATATTTCATCAGTGATTTTTAAAAATTCCAGCCTTTAGAGAGAGAAATGCTTGTCTGAAGAAGTTTGGATTACCTTAGCTTTTCACAATCAATGTCAGTTTGCATGAAGCTGAAAATCCAAGATATTAGTGTTTCCAAAAATACTTTTAAATATCCCACTAATTATTAACTCTCAATGTAGCTACATTTAACAGACTGAAAACTCTTTACATTTTTAAAGAAACAAAAAAGAGCTTTCTCCTCTACTCCCAACGTTTAGGTGAAAGTCAGTGACAAAATCGTTTTTGTCTAGATTATTGCAACTGCCTACTAACCTCTTCCATATTCACTGGAGTTCCTCTCCACTCCTTTTTCCACAGAGCAGCTAGAATGATTCCTTTGAAAGCTAAATTGGATGATGATGTCACTGTTTTTCTTTTGTTCTTTTTAAAGCCATCACTGCACCTAGAAACAAATCCAAGCTCCTCAAAAAGACCTTTCTGACCTGGCCCATCACCCCTCTACCCCTCCAATTTCCTCATTCTCAATGAGATATCTACACACCTGTTCAGTTCTTAGAACAAACCAAGCTCATTCCTGACTCAAGACCTCTCATTCTGTTTCCTTGCCTAGAAAGCTCTTCCCCCAATCCTTCACAAATGTCTGGAGCCACCTAAAGTCACTTCCTCAGAAATATTTTTCCTGACTACGTAGTCTAAAGTTGATCCCAAGAGTTACTCTCCCAGTTACTTTTCCTTCTTACAACTAATTTTGATCTGTAATGATGCACATACTTTTTGCTTATATGTTGTTTGTCTTTCGCTGACTATATTTCACAAAGGTAGAAACGATGTTTGTGTGTTCACCATTGTATAGGTGGAATTTAGCAGAATGCCTAGCACACAATTATCATGCAATCAAAGTTTATTGAGAGAAATGAAGAAAGAAGGGAGAGGAGGAAAGAGAAAAGAAAGAATGGAAGAAGAAAAATTAACTGCTTAGGTTCACTCAAATTTAATTTTTTTTAATCACTGGACTGTGAAGTCTGTTCAGACCATGCAAACGTCTGTTCGGACAATTCTGAAGTAATTTTTTACTTTTTTTGTTTACTCCTTTTTCACATACAAACTGGGCTGGATATGTAGGAAGAATTTCAGAACCAAAGTAAATATAAGACACTGAGGGGGGCCTTAAAATTTTTTTCAGATCCCTACACACACACACACACAAAAAACAACTCTTATAAATCCTGTGTGTTAAGATCCTAGAATGGTGTAAGTTTGTAGGTTTTTTAAATGACCAAAGGGAAAATGCCATCAATTTGGGGTTAAGTGTAAGTTAGCCTGGTTATATCTTGAAATGACCTGAAGGTTTATAAACTAATGCTAATTAATCTACCTTTTCAATCATTATTTGGTTGTTTCTACTGTACACAAGACTGATAATAGTTAAATGAAAAGAATGGAGAAAAAACCCAGAATGTTTACATCTTGCAGTTCAAAAAATTCTTATAGATTTTTAAAAATCCTATATTCCTAATTATTCATACATTGAAGAGAGAACACTGGCATTGCATTTGCCTTTGTCACAACCTGATTCTTCTAATGTAGTTTTTAATTTATGAGGTTCGGGGATTCTTATCAAAATTTCCTGGATCTTCCCCCTACTCCCATATGCAAATACTGATTTTGTTCTTTGGCTGTATCTTTACCTAAAAAACAAGCCTTGTAAAGAAAAAAAATGTTGTGAAAGTCTCCAGGGAAATTATTCCTATGCCCCCTGCAGATTGGGCTAAAAGATGTTTCCAGGGCATAAATAACCAGATGTGGAAAGGACAGCTGACAGGGAGGGAGGGCTGATTGATTCCAGTGAGTCGCAGAAGGAAGGCTCTCAACTACCGAGGACCTAAGGACGAATCCTTAAGCTCAGACGATGTATCTGAAGCAATCTGGCATTCTTGATGCTTGAAAGTTACTGCAGTTTGTTTGAGGAAGTTAAAACTCTTAGCAAGAAGTTGGTATTTCTAATAAAACCATGTGCTGCCCTCTAGAGGCTACAAAGGAAAAATGAATCGACCTGGAAATAATGGAAAGGGGGAAGAAGAAAGGGAATGAAGGCAGGACGCTTATGTTTTTATTCAGTGTTTTTCTGACCATACGCATTCCATTTAGGGTCATATTTTAAATTTGAGAAGTAAATTAATATCACATGGAGGAAATTCTGAATCTGCGGCAAATCACAGTTCTCCCTAAAAATATAATTCTGGATCTTCTTTATTCTTTTTTAGTTTTTTACATGCATTTTTAGACAACTTTATGAGATTATATACTGTAAATTTACCCGTTTTAAGAGTACAATTAAATGATTCTATTTTAGTAGTTTTAAACCAAGTTGCGTAACTATCATTGTAATCCAGTTTCAGAATATTTCTATCACTCCCAATAAGATTTCTCCTGCCAATTTATAGCTAATCCCCGTTCCTTCCCCAGTCCCTGGAAACCACTAATCTACTTTGTATCTCTATGGATTTGCCTCTTATTTCATTTTTGAAATATGAAAGTCTGGAATGAAACACTCCATAACATAACCATTACAACGTTTTCCTTTTTGTAATGATTCTTCAATATGCCCTGTCTTGATCAATGTCATGAAATGGGGGTTAACTCCCTTACCAAATCAAACTTTGGGGGGAAGTACCTGTAAATATTCACTTCTTAATGTCTCACACAGTGTTTACGTAACTTTCTGAAGTTTTGAAGGTGTCTTTTAACCTTTTGCAGTTTTATATCCACCTCTAATGTCTGCGTATAAATTGACCATGGGTAGCATGCAGGTCAGCAGTCTATTTCAAAATAAGGTTTTACATTCCAAGGTTTTATAGCGGATTAATGGTTTTTATATTTGCCTCCATCGGGTATGAGCAATCCATTTTTAATTAAATACCAAAAATTTTGAAATTATCCCTTTCTTTGCTAATGGGCCTTTTAAAAAAAATCTCCATTTTTGAATCTGTGGAGAGCATTTTAATTGCAGTGATGTGACACAGACCCTATGGTGAAAGTGAAGATTCCCCCAAGAATCCAGATTCTCAAAATCTGGAACATAACCCACAGTGAGTATTTGCAGTCAAAATTACCTGATTGTTATTTTACCAAGGATAATTCTCACCCTTTCTATTTGAGCAAAGAGCAGATTATGATTTGTAGTAGAAAAATAACTGATTATAGGTAGAATGAAAAATTTTAATTATCAACTTATAATTACTTACATCACATGCTCTGTGAATTTTCAAGGCCAAGCTGCAGTTCATTTCCAGGCCTAAGGAACCACCAACCAGGAGGAATTCCAAGGCTGGCCTCAAAGATGTAATAACTTACTTCAGGGCGTATGTGCCAAAAATGTGCTGACCCCCCTCACGCTTTTTGTATTTTCTGTTTTTTACTGCATTCTTAAGGGCACTTCCCTCACCTTATTCAAATAGTGAAGTACCTACTTCACAAAGGTCGGATTATGGAATCACAGCAAGTGGAATAAATTTGGGTCTGGATAAGGAAAATAAAGCAAATCAAACCAAACTAGAAAGAAAAGTTGAGTATTGACGGTTGGTTTGATTTTTAGGTTCCTTTTTTTTCTAAGCAATTTACGCTTTAAAGCATTATTAAGTTAGGAACAGTACGTATATTTGTGAATCAAAACCAGTAGAGAGTCAACCACTATAATTAATGTAACAAGGCCTGCTGACTCACCTTCACTAAACACAGTCTCTAAAAGCCCAAATCTGCACATTAATTGCGAGTAATGTGTCTCTCCTCTTTCAAGCACCATGGAGCAGTTTTATAAACAGCAAAGAGTGTTAATTTAAACAAAATATAAAAAGCCAATTCTTTCTAGGTGGTAAAGCTGGGTCTGCATATTTTCGTTATTACATAATGGTTACCTTTAGCCCATAAACTACAAGGTCACAGTAAGGTCACAAAGAAGTGGCAAATGTAATAACTGAGAAGAAACGTAATTAGAGACCATATTTAAGATGACTTTTCCCTAGCTAGGTACGTGAATATTCTCTTAGTGTATCTCATTCAGTAGTGCTGATTTAAAATAGGTTTTCTATTTAAATCATTCATCTATATTCTATATTATAAGCAAATTTCTGTTTAGTGCTTTCTCCCCACTCCCCTTAAAACATACAACCCGGAATGTGCTGTGGCCCAAATGGTGAGATTTAACTTAAAGGTTAAAGCCACGCTTGGCTTAGAATGTACATATGCTAACACTCAGAATAGAAGAGTATGAAACAGGTCAGTGTCAGACTCTGCGTTTCTAAAAAGCTTACCCCTACACCAGGTGATGATAAACTGATACCAAGAATTAATCATTTTAAAGGTAGTGTACCTGCCACTTCGCTTAAGAGTGCAAAATCTGTTTAGGCAGAAAATAGCCTGAGGTCCTTTCATCCAAATGCCTCGGTCAGTGTTACCACTGTGTTTTTCATTAATACGCCGTTGATACCCAAGATACAGCAAATAATGTCATCAATTTCCTTCAATTACCTCATAAAGGGTTCATTTGCACTCGGGGAATAAAAAGGTTGCGACAGTAGCTTCAGGATCACTCAGCAGCAAGAATCGACATTAATAACTATCCTCAGAGGCACAGAGGGAGGGAAAAAAGTCATTTACTTAACATTCTTTAATTCTTTGTGGTATAACAAGACTATGTCATGATTTAGGGTTGAAAAGCACAGTTGTTTTGCTCATGAGAAAAGTTTTTCATAATCTACACATTTCTGTGACACTCGGAGTTATGAGATCTTAAGCAAGCTTTAAATGTGGTATCCCCCTGCTGAAAGCTCTCAAACAGCCTTCAGAGGAAAAAGAAAATCCGGATATTGCTTTACTCCTGAGACTTCAAATAGCCCAGGCCTTATTGTATAAAGACGTTTCTTTATACAATAGTTAGATAGTGCTGAAGAAAATAACTTTTGTATGCCTATATTGTAACATAGGTCATGTACAGCTCATTAAGCATTCTTCCTTTGGTTTGATTACATAAAGAGTTGGTTTTGTAATCTAATAGCACGTGAAGGTCAGTATGATTATGAGAGAAACCTTAGATGCTGTGACAAATCCAATAACTATCAGGGTATTTGGTTCATAAAAGTAAAGCATTTCTCAAAATATTTTGCTGATTTGTTAAGGTACAGAGAGATATTTTGCTGGCTGCAGAGCTGACCTCCACAATACTATACAGTGTCAACAAATCTGACAACTATACAGTGTCAACGATCTAAGCTGTCAACAGATTGTCTTAGAAGATACAGGTTTGTATTTTGGAGTAAGGCAGGGACCAAAACAAGGATCATTAAGCTGAAGTACACAGGAATCCAAACCAAGGGGATAAAAAGACAATTATCAGTCAGTTCCTTATTTACATTTCCAGCTTCACCAGTTCCGTGTAAGCAATGCTGCTGATACACTCTTCATACGGGATTTTAAAGTCCTCTTTCTATAATCCCTCCACCCCCAATCTAACAGGTTAACCATCTTAGCAGAAAAAACTTTACTTTCAGGTTTATGTCTCCTTTGAGTATTTAAAACAGAGAGTGATTCACATCTTTAAAGGCCAAGAATCTTTGAAACGAACTTCAGGAAAAGTTTAAAGCTACCCAAAGCTCCTGTTACAAATATAAGACTGTACTGCCCTCCAGAGGTAACTCCTTGGCAAATACTTTTAATCAATTAATGTGAGGACCAAGGAACTATGCAAGCTGCAGCAATCCTCACTGTAATTTTACTCCTGCAACATCAAATATTTTTAAAAATATACACCTAAAAATCTGTAGCAAACTACTGTTTTTCCTTAGGCAGAATAGTACATTTTCTTGGCTCTTAAATTTCATTTCTTTTTGTCCTATTCAAAAGTAATATTTGCTAAATGTTAAATACTGGTTTGTTTGTTTAGGAGGGCCTATTCATTCATGTATGTTTTTCAGAGAAATCAGACTAAATAGGTGGTAGCCTAAGGAAATTTCAACAAAACTGAGAAGACTCAGAGATGACTTGAGGGGAAACAAAGGAGCACTTTTAAAAAATGAATATTTTATAGTCTACTTATATTATCATCACTTAGTTGAAACTTGAAGGGTATCCAAAGCTACTGTGAAAAAAATATAAATTATTTTGAACTCTTTTCTTCTTGAGCTTTTGTTCTCTATATCTATGAAAACTACTTATGTTCTGTTCCACTGGCCACCTTAAATAATGGACAATTCGTGAACTGTCACTTTCACTATCGGTTTAAAATTTTTAAGATTTAAGACAAAGCTAATAATTTCATGATAAAATTGTAATAATTAGTGTGAATGACTCAAAACATATAAACACATTAATGAAAAGTATCACATCTCAGACATCTAGTTGGGAATGTTAAACTATCGCTCTATAAAACAAGTATGTATATAGGACGTTGCATATATTAATTCATTTAATTATCATAACATCCATGAGAGAGGTAGTTTTATTATTGCCATCTATCTTTAACAAATAAGAAACAGAGAGGTTAACTGTTTGAGATTATATAGCTGGGATGTGATAGAGATGAGATTCGAGTTCAAGTCATTTGGCTCCAGAGTCCTGGTTCTGAACTTCATGATTTAAATTAGCTTAAATGCTAACTTAATATATAGTGTTTCCCACCCCTCTTTCCACCATCGAAAGCATTCATAAGGTTTGAAATAAACTTTAACTTTTCAGGTGGTTTTTTTAAAAAAAAACCCATGACACACAGAAAGCTTTAAAAATATTAAGCACGGTAAATGGAAATACTGGAAGGCAGAATGAAATTAGAAATCGATTTTTTGTGATGACTGGCAAATATTTACTAAGTCATCAATCTTTGGGGGAACAAAGAATATATTAAAGCAAAATGGAAGAATATTAACTATCTTCTTTTACTAACAAAAACAAAATTATAGAACTAAATCAGCAACTGACTTATCAAAGTCAATATTAAAATATATCTTGTAAATAGCAACCGAATGTTACTTTTTTCAAAAAATAACTGATTATTTTTATGCAATAACAAAAGAAATGAAGAAATGAATTATTTGTAGGTGAATATTAAACTTATTTTTTAAAAGAGAGCATTAATACGAGACTTTAGATTCAATCAGAGAGGCACCATCACAAACCAACAGTCATTTAATTCAGACAGAGATTATAAAATGTACTTCGGGTGGCACTTGAAAACAATGTTCTTACACCAAGCACGGGCCGGCTAGCTCCACAGTCCTCAGCGGCTGAGTTCAGAAACTTGAAGACCCCTGGGAAAGCAGCTCAGGAACAACAAAGCAAAAGCGGTCAATGCCCGGTGTCGTTATGGGGATTAGACGGGGGTCAGGGCTTCGCTGCAGCACCTGCGTGGCTATGACATAAGCTTATATCCCACATAAATCATACCCCCTGTGTTTGGAAAGCAAATAATAAAAAAGTTGTTCCATGTCTCTTGACCTTTATTTCTGGGAAACTTGGATTTTCCCCTTATAGCTATGGAATGTATTAACCATCCCCTGTGGGACACGCTTAGAAACCCCTGTCACAGAACACATGTATAAATATCCACTTTCTCACTTCCAAAGTGATTTGCATCTTAAACATCACTAAATCACTGGTTTTAAAAAGTAGCTTAAAGTGAGGAGGAAAGGAAGAGTAAGAAGGAAGGAAAAACAGGAAGATTCCTGAAAGAGGAAATTAAAATACTAATATTGACAAAGATACATAACTGACAGGCTAACGATAAAATCGATGGGTGTTGACAGTGACAGTTGCAAAACACTGCTTTGCAGAAATGCCATGAATCTTGTGCCCAATTAGTTCCTAAGTTCTTTTTTAAAATGGAATCCAAATGCTCAAAACTACTGCCTCCTCAAAATAAAGTGCTTTTCAAAAGTCAGCATTAACATTACTTGAGATACCAATGAAATGATGTTGCTACAACTCACCTGAGAAGAGACAAGGTGGCTAGCTACACCCTTAAATCACTGAGTTACATTCATGCATAATAATTCTGCACACCTATAAACCCAGTGTTCCATAGGGCAAAGTTCAGAGTAAAACATAAAATAGGTAAAACAAAAACAAAAACTAAAAATAGTATGTATTGAATTAATGTTACCAGACTTCAAGAAAAATATATTTTATTTTCTTCATAGTGATATTCCTGTTGGTACAAAAAGTGAAATCCAACAAGACATTTTTCAGTCAGGAACTTTGTTATGAAAAGTATAGCGAATATAGATAATATCAGGATAACTATCAAGACATCATTTATGAGGCTTTGCTCTGAAAATAATAATATTACTAATAATATAAAGAATATCAAATGCCTCCCAATTCAATGTTTAATATTCAAATATGTATTGAGTACCTGCTAAGTGCTAGGCACTAAGGATATGGCAGCGGCATAAATAAAGCCACTGTTCTTGAAGACTGACATTATCCTGAGAAAGGATACAAAACAAATTTAAAAACCCATAGTAGATGTTAGCTATGAATCCCTGTTACACAGAAAAAATCAGCCAGCAATGAGGAAGGGCAATATGTGTGTGTATTTGTGTACAGAAGCTCTCTTACACATGGCGATCCAGTAAGATGTCTCTAGTGAGCTAGGGGAAAGCTGCATGGTATATCTAGGGGACAATAGAAAAAGACAGAGAAAAGTTCCAGACAGAGAGTACAGGAGGTACAAAGGTTCTTGAACATGTTGGCATATCATGCAATGCTTGGTGGGTCTTGGTGAGGACTGGATTTCACTTTGAGTGAGAAGAAAGCCATTGAGAAGCCAATGTGAGAACTGTATTTTTCAATCTTGGGGAAAAACGATTATACTCAAGTTAGAGAAATAGTTTATTTGACATGGTGGCCAGAAGTTGGGCTTGAAGACTGACATATTTGGAATAAAATAATTTCTCTTCTTCAATGTTATAGCTGTAAGGCTGTCTTCGTTACTGCATTTCTCAGCCTCCATTTAAATGGTCATAAAACCTACATTGCGGTACCATAGTGAAGATTTAATAATACAAACAGCACCTAAGATTGTTCCTGGATTATAGCAAGTGCTTAATAAATAATAGCTGTCATTTTAATAGTGTTGTAAGCAGCTGAAAAATGTGTTTGATGTGAACTTAGGCAGGAAACACAAATTTTAAAAGGGCTAAAGAGAAGGTGGAGGGCGGAAGTTGGTATTAAGACAGGCTTTGAATTCTGGAAAATGTTAGGGGCTCTTGATGTCTAAATAAATCTCTGAAAGATGCCAGCTCAGAATAACAGATGTGTGATTTCATAAGGAGAACCTGGTGTACAATAAAAATACCTAATTGAGATAATTAAATTATTACCCCTAAAGTGTAACTATATGAAAAGAAATGGTATTGCTGAGTAAAAAATAAACATTTCTTAGGGTATATCTAATTGGATCCTCCCAATAACCTATGAATAAGACACTAAACTTATTTTCAAAATGAGACTCTAAGAAGGTACAAAAAATGTCCAAAATTATACATCTAGTAAGTGTGCTCGAATTCAATCCATAGTAGTGCTCACTAAATGTTTCTTAAGTGAATATTTGAATTTTCACTTTAAATTTCATGTCTAAATTGCTTATATTGCCTCTACAATTCATAAAACCAGATAAATGTTTCCCAAATTCTTCTGATTATGAGTCATCTGGGATGCTTATGTTTTTTTCCTGTGTCCCACTGCAGGGCTCAGTACCTTTTGTAAAGCAGCCTAGAAATTGATATTGTTAATAAGTAATCCAGGAGATTTTTATGGTTAAGGAATTTTGAGAAACACTGGACAGTAACTGCATAATGCTCCTTGCAACTCTATAACTGCTACATGGCTCTTGTCTCTCTTTTAAAGTAGTTAGAATATATGGTCCTTTCAGCCCTCCATCTATTTCAGAACCAAATACTTATTTTCTTGCTTTGTAAAGACAGAGGACTCTGAAATACAGATTTAATGTTGCAATATAATCAGCTTTGTCAAAGATCCACTTGTTGATTTTAACTGAATAGGAATAAACATGATGTATGTAGGAGTTGTTGTTTTTAGTGTTGTTTTCCCATTACTGGCTACAAATCCAAACAAATGACTAAGAAAGGATTTTCTAATATTGGAACTTTTTACATAGACTTCATTTATAAAAAGCATTCCCTCCTAGCCCCCAGCAGGGGTCTGTGATCAAGGTCTCATCATATCTAGAAACTTTTCTTCATGTTTTATTTCTTGGTAACATAATTAAGAGTGCTGCTGAAGAAGTGTTCATTTTCCTTTACTTTCTGGTAAAGGTGGGAAAACAGATTTCATTTGGAAAACTTTAATATGCTTTAAAAATACACACTGCTGTATATTCTGGCAACTGCTAAGTGGTACGTACTTTGCAGTACTGGTAACCAGGATTGGATGATGTTACATTAGAATGGTGAACAATTATATTTTTCACAAAGTTTTGCGTTCTGAAAAGAAGTGCTATAAAATATGTATTCAGTGTGGTGCACAGAACAAGCAAGAACAATTTTTTAAACTTTCATCCCAAGGTATTATGTAAGGAAATTGACTGACAGGTATCATATTATTTTTGTGCCACCAGATCATCCTATGAATGCCACACCCATGAACTAGGAAAAACTGGGGAGAACTTTTTAGACATAGTAAACAAAATAAAGTGGCAGACTGGCTATTCTTCTCTCCTCAAACCAAGAATAATGATCTTAACTCTCATCCTCTGGCTCCCAAGCAAACTGTGGGAAACTCTCAGCTTCTCTTGCTTTGAGATTTCAGTGAATAATGATGAGTGTCACTTAATCATGCATACTGGTGTCTATTATAAATGTAAAGATAAAAGTGTCTTTCAATCCTGTCGACCATTAGCTATCAAAAAATAGCAACATCCTGAAGACATCAGGTTGGGTAGTAGATTCTGAGAGAATATTTACTAAAAAATACTATTTCCTGGTCAGATAATTTCTTTTCTTTTACTAACAACAACAACAACAAAAACAATGCAAAAATAACAACATTCCTCTTCAACCTAAAACAAATAGCTGCCGGAAATATTCATTTTCATCTTTTAGTCCAACATAAATAAAAGGGAAAACACATTGTGTAATGGAGGGTGGGCATCCAACAAAAGCAAAACTACAAGGACTGAAATAGCATGTGGCAATTTTTTGAGATTTATAATTATCCAAATCCTCTTATAAAGAAATAGTCATAAAGATGTAACAACAATGAGTGACACTTGTGTCAAAGTATTGCCAAAGTAAATATACTTTGAGATCATCTAGTTCCATTTATTTGCAACAAGCTATCACTTACAAAGGTCTTAGGGATTATTTTAAAATGCAAAGTTTTCTGTTTCATAGCACAATTGCTGCTATATCAAGAGGAAGAAACTTTATTAAGAACAAGAACATAACTTTTCTTCAGCAAATGATTTTTTAATTAAACCACTTATGTTTAGCATTTAAATATTCAGAATGTCTTTTCTATACTTTTTAAATTACCATCGATCTACTCTAGTATTTTTAGGAAATTTCTGAGATAAATTAGTGCCTAAAAACTTAAAATATCTACCTTTAAACTTATGAGGTTGCTGCTGTGTTTGGAACATAAATATTACTATACGTGAAGCTCAAAGAGAAAGAGAAAGGAACAGTTAACTAGAGTCCTTGGAAAAGATTCAACTCTAATACATGCCAGGGGCCACCAGGGGGAGTAAAATCCCCAAAATACAGGTAAAATTAAATAAAAATGCTGAATGGAGGCACATCGAGGACCAACCTGGAAAGAATCAGTCATCCAATCAAACAAGAATGATAAACAAATTCTTTAGGGCCTTAGCTTACAGATAAAATGTGCCCGAATGATTTCTCCTCATTCATCTGGTGGCAACAACAACAACAATGACCAAAACAAACAAACAAACAAACCCACCTCTTTTTACATGTATTCTGGGAGCAAAACAAGCTAACAAAAATTTCTTCATTAGTCTAGCTACTCAAAAAATTGTCTTTTTAAAAAAATCTTCTGTTGATTATTAAAGAGAATAAACTATCGTACTATAAGAAAATTGCATTATCTAGAAGAAAGAAAATTCTGGCCTTTGAAAACACAATATCTCTTTCAAGTCACAGAATGACCAATGCACCTAATTAAAACGTTGCCTGTCAAAGCTCTCAAGAGCACCGACTACCACCTGACAGGTGTTTGCTGGCTGCTTTTTTGCCCCCCCCCAAACAAAGTCAACAAAGGGCTATCAACTATATCTTCTTTTATTTTCCTTAAAATATAAGGCCATGAGGTTTAGCAGAGATGCCAGATTATCCAAATTCTAATTCTACAAACTTTCTGTAGAATAACCTCGCTGATCTCCTTTAATAGGAGACTTTGCTCATCAAAGACCATAACTCCTCATGTATTTTACTTATCAACCCTCAGAAGTTGGTAAAAGAATTTTTTAAGTTAAAAAGAGAAAGAGTTTTGCTAGAAAAACTGTGCAGTTAACACTGAATTTGATAAACAGTACATTCCTAGTAACAACGACCAAAATTCCAAGTTAAATCTGTGCCCTTGGAACAATGCCAAAATGCCACAGCATATTTGCACTTTGAACAAATTGCACATTTTTAACTCCTATTTTTTTCTGCCAAAACAAAGGCTCGAAATATGCAGATTCTATCTTCCCTGAAAACTTTACAATGGTAATTTAGATATAAAAAAGAATGCTTTTGAGACCAGCAGAATGACAGATTAATTTAATTTGCTATTTTAGTATTAATATTACCTCATAGGTTCAAAGATACCTATGAACACAGATATCTTGAACTGACACTATAATCTGGCTCAAAATTGGAAGACTTCATTAGAATTCTTTGCTACTTGGCCAATGTATTTACCCTCTCAGCCTCAATTTCTTTATCTGTCAGATTGGGATAATAATATCTTCTTGGAAGAAGTCAATGAGACAATAAATGTAAAGTGCCTAAACTAGTTCCTACCACATGATAATTAATCAATATATGATAACCCTACTATGATATCCTATTAGACATTTGCACCCAGTGGACTGAAGACACTAATCATAAGTTTTCAAAAGGAAAATTATAATTTAAAAAAAGGCATTTCTAGCTTTCACTTATAATCTGAAATGTCCTGATTTTGGATATTATATTAATGAAAGTGTAAGAAACTGAATATTTTCTGTCAGATACACCATTCTTCCCCTTCCTCAATAATTACTCATTAAGACACTACTAAACGATTTTCCTAGTAAATTGTCCACTGCAGAAAAAAAATTCTAGTAAAAGCAAATATAATTTGGTCAGGACCCAACAGAGTTGAGTTACCAAAAAAAATAAAAGTTCCTGGAACCATTTCTAGATTATATGAGACTATTACTTTAATGATAAATATCATCTATTCTTACTTTTTGATGAAAGAATCCTATGACTGCTGGAAATATATATATAATAATGTATATTATATATATAATAGATAAATTTACCAAAATGAAAATAATTTTTCTTAAGGAAATACAAATTCCTATAGATAAAAACTATGCTAAATGGTTTTCTTTTACTGAATCCAAATAAAGCTGAAAAGACAAAACAGTCTCTTTTAGCTAGTCTCTTCAAGGTAGAAATTTTTTCTTCTGTTTTTCATTTTGCTGTTGCTTTTTTTTTTTTGAAAGAATATATTTTAACCATATCCAATTTAAAAATAAAAATATGAAAATATAAATTTGGATTTTAGTTTTAATTTTGATATGAAGAATAACTCCTTGTCCTCACTGTTAATATTCTGCCAATAGACACAAGTGAGCTGTACACTATACACATATGCAAGTTTTTCTGCAGATAATCTGAATACTGTGATGATTTGAAATGTGCCTAATATGGTTTCCATTAAATTATGTCTAATGTATTATAACTGTGCATTAAAAATTTATATACCATAAATTCTCTTGGAGGTTTTAAATAGCAAGTTACTAATTACCTTCCTTGCCAAAAGTTCATAAGACATGAAGTATTTACTATTAAATAGCTTTGATATTTCACCTTAGGGAATGCGGAAATGTTTCCCAATGGGTAACTTCAGTAACCTAAGCATTAAAAAACTGATGAGTAAGATACCATAGAGATACGTTAAAATCCCATGCTGCTGAGTTTGTTTTGATTAAATAGTTCAGCTTTTATTGAGAAAGATGAGATTAAATGTGTCTTTCTTTACAGGAGGAGATATTACACAAGTAGGGAACAGAGATCATCTAAATCATAAATAAATGACTTGGTGAACTGTTACTGGGAATATTTTATCTAAATAGGGACTTTTGTTCCCTGAAGAATATTTGAGCATCATATTAAGTGTCCTTGAAAAAGTTTCTTCCAATAAACTTTACTCAGTTGACTATATTAACAGTTATCACCTGTCTTTCAAGATGTATGATGCTTCTCTCTTCAGTACATACATTTAACACTTTGCTTGCATGTAACATATATTAAGCTTGTTGAACAGAAATAGAAAATGAATCAAATTAAGTAGACATGCATTTAGAAGCGAGATATTGTTTTGTGTATCTTGTAACATGAAAATAATAATAATAAAATAAGTAATTTATTGGGAGCTTTCTATGTGCTGAAAGGTTTTATAGTGTTATCTCATTTAAATCTCTCAACAACTCTGAAAGTGGGCACAAATATACTTCTAATTTTAAAAATGAGGAAATCGAGGCATAGAGAGATTAAGAAACTAGCCTCCTTAGTAAAAAAAAACAAAAACAAAAACAAAAACAAAAATAAGAACTTAATACATTATTCTTCATTTAAAAATAACTATGAATCAGAAATTTCCATGTAGTAATGGACTAGATTTATTCTCCCACTCGAAACAATCAAAAAATGAAAACAATATTTAGGCGATGGTTTCAAGACATGACAGGTAAAAAGTATTGTGATCACTGAGAGATGTGAAATATACAAAGTGAATCTAAAGACTACAGCTTACTACCTTGAAAGATTTTCTGGTGACAGTACAGTGAGTGGGAACCCAGGGAGAACTTAGCAGTCTCCCAGAGTCGAAGACACAAAGGCGAAAGTCAGGGGTCACCACAGGGTTCCCAGAAGAGAGTACTAGAGAGAAGAGCACAGTACCAAGCAGTAGAGAGATTCTAGAGCGATACAGAAGAACGTACCTCGAATAATCAATCAGTAGAGTACACATCAGTGCCTTTTGTAAGAAAACCACCCTAAAGTATTAGAGGTAATAGTGCCCAGTGTCACAAAGGGATAGAAATAGTGCTTATTTCCACAAACCAGAGTTAAATATCATGAGTCATGAGTCATATGTCATTGACACGACAAACTAAAGGGGTTTACCGCAGTAGTGAAAAATAATAAATGCTAGGCAGTACTACTCTAAAACTCATTCCTAACTAGCTAAAAGAATAAAACTGTTTTCAATAATTTAACTGTGTCCTTGAATAAAACTCAAGAATGTTTATGGGAATAAAAGTTACTCAGCTTTCAGAAAGGTAAAATATACAATATCTGGCATATAATAAAAATTGCCAGACATGCAAGAAAGCAAAAAAAATAAATAAAAAATTGTGACCTCAACTAAGGAGAAAAATTAATCATAACAGACCCAAAACTGATAATCTAGAATAGAGAAAAATAACACATTAAAATAGTTATGAAATGGTATCCCATATGTTCAAAAAGTTATGTAATAACATGAAACATATTCAAAAGAACGAAATGAAAATTCTAAAACTACAACATGTCAGATGGAAAACTGGATGGGGCTAACAGCTTATTAGACATTTTAGAAAAAAAAAATTAGTTGCTTTGCAGACATAGCAATAGCAACTCCAAAAATTAAACACATAGAAAAAAATTTTTTTTAAAGAACAAAGAATCATGAGGAGATGAGACCATTTCAAGTGGCTAAAATGCATGTATTTGAAACCTCAAAAGGATGGGGGATATTTGAAGAAATAGTGACCCTAAAATTTCTGAATTTGATAAAAAATACACACTCATTGGTCCAACATGTTCAATAAATACCAAGCAGAAGAAGCATGAATAAAACTACTCTAGGGCATATTACAAATAAAATTGCTCCAAAAATCTTAAAAGCAAACAAAGGTTTGGAGGACAATAAACTTTAAGTACAGAGAAACAAAGATAAGGATGATAGATACTTTATGTCTGAAATATTGTAACCAAGAAGATAGTAGAGTAACATCTTTAAAGTACTGAGAGAAGAAAAAACAAAATGTCAACATGGAACCCTATACCCAGCTGAAATATATTTCAATAATACAAATGAAATAAAGACCTCTTCAGATATACAAAAGCTGAGATGATTCATCTCCAGTAGATTTTTACTTCAAGAAATGTTAAAGAAATTCCTTTGCATGGAAAGAAATGATACAATATAGAAAAATCTGATGGATCTACACAAAGTAATAAAAAGCACCGAAATGGTAATGATGTAGAAAAAAATAGAAATTTTTCTTAATATTAAAATCTCTTTAAAAATAATATAATGTTTAAATAAAATTCATAACAATGAAGTATAGTGTTTTTAACTAATGTAAAAGTAAAATCTATGACAGTAACAGCACAATGGTCAGAAAGGGGGAAATGTAAGTATACCTTTGGTCAAGATTTCATATTATACATGAAGTGGTATAATGCCAACTGAAGATATACTGTGATAAATTAAAAATGCATACTAAAACCATAAAGAGGTAAAATAATAAAACAGAGAATTGTAGATGACAAGCTAACAAAATGAAATAAATTGGAATCATTTTTAAAAATCAATTAATCAAAAAGAAGATGCAAAAGGAATAAAGGACACAAAGAAGGTATAGGAAAAGTAGGAAATATATAGCAAAGTGGTAAATTTAAACCTAACAATATAATCACACTAAATCTAAGTGGTCAAATACTACAATTAAAAGGCAGAGATTGCCAGATTGAATGCCAAAGTAATATTCAACTATATGCTGGCTTCAGATACTCATAAATTTGACACAAATAGATTAAAAGTAAAAAGATTGGGAAATATATGTCATGTTAACACTAATTAAAAGAAATTTTGAGACAAAAGCAGGTTTCAAAGAATACTGCTAAAGACTGTCATTTCAAATGATAATAGGATTAGTTTATCAATTGGATATATCGATCTTAAATGTTTATGCACCTAATACAAAAGCTCCCAAGTACATAAAAAAAAATTGATAGGATTTCAAGGAGAAATAGACAAACTATAGTATGAGATTTCAATACTCTTCTCTCATTATTTGATATAAAAAGTAAATAATCATTAAGAATATACAAAATTTGAATAGCACTACAAACAAACCTGACCTTATTAACATTTATAAAAAACTCTACAGCAGGCTACACATACTTTTCAAGTGCACATGGAACATTTGCCTATGAATGTGGTACCATATTCTATGTCATAAGACAACTATCAGTAAATTTAAAGAAATTCAATTCATACAAGCTATGTTCTGACCCACTGGAATAAATTAGAAATCACTAACAAAGACATCTGGGAAATTTTTCAAATATTTGGGAAATAAATAAAACACTTATAACTAATTCATGGGTCAAAGAGCAAATCATAAGAGAAGTTAGAAAGCATTCCATGACACCAAAAGCAAAGGCAACACAAGAAAAATAAACAAGTGAGACTACATCAAATTAAACAGTTTCTGCTTAGCAATGGGAACCATCAACAAAATAAAAAAAAGCAATCTACCAAATGGAAGAAAATATTCACAAACCACATATCTGATAAGAGGTTAAAAATATACAAGAAATTCATACAATAATAGCAAAAAACCCCCACAACAACAAACAAATAACTCAATTTAAAAATGGGCATAGAAGACTTACAAATGGCCAATGGGTACATGAAAAAGTACTCCACATTATTAATCATCAGGGAAATGCAAATCAAAACTATGCAATATCACCTCACAACTCTTAGAATGGTTATGATCAAAACTGCAAAAGATAACGAATGCTGGCAAGGATGCGGAGAAAAAGCAAATCTTGTAGACTGTTGGTGGAAATGTAAACCATTAGGGTCACAATGGAAACAGTATGGAGTTTCCTCAAGAAATCGAAAATAGAACTACCATATGATCCCTCATCCCACTTCTGGGTATACATCCAAAGTAAACAAAACCATTATCTCGGAGATATATCTGTACATCCATGTTCACTGCAGCATTATTCACAATAGCCAAGGTATGGAAACAACCTAAGACCCTGCCAATGTATGAACGAATCAAGAAAATGTGATACACACACATACACACACAATGAATTATTACAATTCAGCCTTAAATAAGAAGAAAATCCTGATATTTGTGATGAACCTGGCAGATATTATGCTAAGTGAAATAGCCAGGCAAAGACAAATATTTCATGGTATTACTTATATGTGGAAACTAAAAACCAAACAAACAAACAAAACAACAATAACAATTCTCATTACTATGAGAATTGTAAAGTAGAAAAGTGGTTGCCAGGGGCCGGGGATGGGGAAAATAGGGAGAGGCTGGTAAAAGGGTATAAACTTTCAGTTTTAAGATATTATTATAAGATAAATAAGGTCTGAGGACCTAATGTATAACATGGTGACTAGAGTTGATAACACTGTGTTGTATAACTGAAATTTGCTAAGAGAATAGAATTCAAATGTTCTCACCAAAAAAAAAAAAAAAAAACATATGTGTGAAAAGATGGATATGTTAATTACCTTCATAGAAGAAATCCTTTCATACTGTGTATGTATATCAAATCTTCACCCTGCACAATATATCAAAATCTGTGGGATATAGCTAAAGCAGTATTAGCAGTGTTTAAGGGAAATTTTATAGCAGTAAGTACTTACATTAGAAAAGAAGGAAGGTCTCAAATCAATTACCTCAGCTTCCATGTTATGAAAGTAGAGAAAGAGGATCAAATGAAAATTAAAACAAGTAGAAGAAAGTCAATAATGAAGATAGGAATGGAAATCAATGAAATGGAAAACAGAAAGATAATAGAGAAAATCAATGAAATCAAAAGCTGATTATTTAAGATCTATCATACTGGTAAACTTTTAGTAAGACTGATCATGAAAAAAAGAGAGGACACTAATAATATCAGAAACGAAATTTGTGACTTTACTACAGATTCTATAAATATTCAAAGTGTAATGAGAGAATATTACCAACAACTTTATGCCTACACCTGAAACTTAAATAAAATGGACAACGTCCTTGAAAAATGCAAACTACCATATTCAAGAAATGGATAGTGTGGATAGTTCTTTACCTATTATAGAATTTGCATTTGTAATTAAAAATCTCCCCCACAAAGAAAGCTCCAGGCTAAAGTTCACTGTTGAATTGGCCAAATATTTCAGGAAAAAATAATACCAACTCTATGTGAACTCTTTAAGAAAAATGAAGACAAGTGACTCCTTCCCAACTCCTTGTAGAAGATCAGCATTTCCCTGATATCAAATCTGAACCATATGATTTCACTCATATATGGGATATAAAACTGAAAGCAATAAACAAGACAAACACACAAAAACTCATAGACACGGACAATAGTATAGTGGTTACCAAAGGGGAAAGGGAGAGGGGGAGATAGATAAGGGTAAAGGGGATAAAATATATGGTGATGGAAAAAGATTTGACTTTGGGTGGTGAGTACACAATGCAAAATACATATGACATATTACTGAGTTGTACACTTGAAATCTATATAACCTTATTAACCAATGTCACCCAGTGAATGTAATTTAAACACAGGCTGAGGCAAACTTCAGCTGAAAACTCCCCTTTGGCTTTATCCCTGACTTATCCTGTTGCCCTCACTTCTTTACAGATTTGTCTTTTGAGAGCATCCCCTCAATAAACTACACAAAACTACTAAAACAACTACTACTACTACTACTGCTACTACTACTACTACTACTACTAATAATAATAATAATAAAATTGCAGACCAATATTTCTCAAACAGAATCCATCAATATATAAAAAGTATCATATATACCTTAACCAAGTGGGATTTATACCAGTAAAGCAAAATTGACTTACCATCTGAAAATCAAATAATGAAAGATACGATATTAACGGAATAATTGACAAAAGCCACATGATCATGACAGGAGAAGCAGAAAAAAAATACTAAAAAAATTCTCGATGAGTTACATGAAAAGAGTTACAAATTTCGAATGTATCTAATAGTGCCATGCACTCAATAATATTGTCAACTATTTATTAAGTACGTATTATGTACCTGAGCCTAACTCTTGGTTCAGAAAACATTAGGAAAAAGAGAAAACCTTTGCCTCAGTGGAATTTACATCTTTTTAATTGCTGTCATTATCATTGCAACATTATCATTCCTTTTAGCCTGTTTAGATCTTTCTTTGAACAGTGTGGCACTCTACCACCCACTTGCCAACTTCCACTTGCCATATAGTAAGTTGCTACTACATATTCAATGATTATATGCAGATTACTTTGTCTCATCACAGGCCTGTGTACATTCTATTTCTAGTTTCTTAGATCTGAACTACCTTAAATACAATAATTTTTTATATCCCTTCTTATTTAGCAGAATAAAAAAGGCACCTAGCTCTACTGAAATCCCAGATAACAAAACAATAATGAAAAATTATAATCCCTTTTACATGCATAGTGCTTTACACTTCTCAAAGAATTTTCATATTGATTACATCATGATCTAATGTAAAAACTCTGTGAGTTCAATTGGGAGGGTAGCAATATCTTTATTTTATCAATGAGAAAAATTGAAGTCCAGAGATGTTAAGTGATTTATCTATTATTCGCAGCCATATAATTTCTTCACAACCACATGCAGTATTTTTCCATCTCTTTCAAATTTTGGAAAGAGAAATGGTTTCATAAATATGTACCATCTTTCTTGAATGTAATTCAAATAATTGGCACATGTCCAATTATTTCCTAAATAGGCTCCGTCAAATACATCCACAATAATGAAACATTTCCAATATGGCTACCAAGCTTTCTGTCCAACAATAATGAAGTCCACCGTGAACACACACACTTCTCAAGTCTAACACTGCTCCAAGATGACCAGACTGGCTAAAGAGTGAGCAGGTGCACATGTGAGAAAAACTGTAGATTAGGGAACTAAGAATTCACATTATTATAACATTAGAATTCACAAAACAAATAATATTTATTATACTTCCAAACTGTAAAAATAGATTTATTCCATTTTTAATGTGTAAAAATAACTTCCCTTTATTGAAAAAAATTTTGAAGTTTTATATAGGTTGTAAAAATAAATCACTTTTTAGCTCCATATGAACTTAGCTAGAAAAATAATCATCTTAATCAATGTAACAGAGATTAACAAAGTGCTCAAAAAATATTTTGTCTATTCTTTTACTCAATTTCAGTAAAACTGCCTCTATACAGCTGACAGGAAGAAATGAAGAAAGGTTTTCCTCTGCTATAAATAAAATACAGAAGTATGAGAAGGAGGGGGACATTTGAAGTTGGTTAATTTGCTGTTCCTCTTTTAAAAGTCACTAAATCAAATGTGAAAATAATTCAACATAGTAGTAAGTTGTTCACGGATTTCTCAAAATGATTGCAAATCTCTGGAAAACGAACTTACTCTTGCACTATTTCTGAAATAAATTACATATATATGTGTGTATATATATATATATATATATATATATATATATATATATATATATTCCAAAATAATGTCATTGGAGAAAAACTGACAAAAGTATTAAGAGATTATGTTTCTAGGCACATGCATTTTGCTTTAATTATACAGTTCTTTAATTTGGTAATTATAAAATATTCTCTGACAAAATTAGTTTTAGTTATAAACTTAGGCATGTAAATTTCATACAGCCATCCCTTTTTCTGACACACTGTTAGAATGTCACAGTTTTTAAATAATGATAGTATGTGGTATGGCACCACTATTTTTTAAGGAAATGCATCCACAAGAACTTAATGTTCAGTTGGCTTCCTCAAAAGAAAATAGATGAGGAATAAATAGTGGCAATAGATTGCCAGCTTATGAATCATAAAATTAACATGATAAAATTTCAACTTTCACTCATTAACAGCTGTGCCATTTACATCTATACCCACCTAAACTTGGAGAGTGACTTTTTAGAGCTATTACACATGAGATTAAGCCAGCGATAATAACTGAATCTCTCCCAAATGGCTAGGATTGCAACCAAATTCCTATCTGTTTTATTCATTAAAATAGAGAATGATTTTACGTATATTCATAGTGAAAAGTACCTGTACTAAAATAAAGATATCGTTATTTACATTATAGAGGACAACATGTAAACAGGCCTCTGCTTAAGGCATTCATGGCACAGTGCCTGTTTGCTGCTCTGTATTGATACATATAGGCTGTATTCATATCACTGTTTGCATGTGAAAACATGAGAAGTAAAAAAGGAGGTTAAGATATAACAAATGGATAATCAGAGTTAGACAACATCTCCTAAGAAGTTAAAAATGAGGCTAGACCAAAATGTTTATAACAATATGAATAATAGTTATTTGATCCTGATAGAACATGTGCTATGTGCTATTATTATTTTCATCTTTCAGGTGAGGAAACTGAACCACAGAGGTTAAAATACTTGTCCAAGGTCCTAGAGCTAGCAAGCAGGTGTGTGAAAATCCGATCCCAGACATTCTAACGAGAGAAGGTGAATTCCTGATTTTCCTAAGGAAAAACTTTAAATTGTTGTTTAAACTTTACCTATTTAGAATTATATAATTTATAACATTAGTGCGATATTATGAACAATGAAATAAATAAGTGAAACAACTGCAAACTACAAAATTCTTATGTGGCTGAAAAGCTTTTCGAATTATACTCATTCATGACTACTTATACTTGAACCTCACATATGGATTAGCCTCCCAAACATAAAATTATACTCCCTTCTCCACTCATCACTTCTGCGACAAATGGGGAAGGTGATGATTTGGAGTCTTCCTAATACAGCACGGCTCACAGTCCTGCCTTTTACTTCTTTACTTCCTTTTATGAGAAGGACATCTAAACATTGTTAGAAAAAATAAACATTTCAGCATTTATCCCACCACCTACGTGAGAATAAGTCTACTTTCCCTATTAATCTCTTCTATAATGTTCTTTCTACATTTTTGAAATTAGAAGCTTCTCACTCACTCTTTTCCTCTCCCAGTCTCTCATAGAATCTTGGAGGCTGAGACAATGAAAAAACAGGCATATAGCCTTGGTTGGATTAAGGTTAACAGCAAATCCATCAAGACTGTCATGGGCCTGGTCCAACCTTGGAACATGTCCATGAGCAAGCAATCCAGGGGAATCAGGAGATGTTCTTCCAGCTGAAGAAGCCACAAGACAAGAATTTAGGATTGTTGGTAGCATAAAGACTGTGTCAGACTAATAAATGCAAAGAGTCAAAGTGAACAAAGAAAGAAAGAACGAGAGATTGGTTGAGTCTAAGGCAGAGAAAAAGGATCTATAATAGAATAAACAGTATCTTCTTCTTGCTTATTGATGTTATGTATTTCTTATTTCTCCGAGACTATTTTTAAATTATTTTAAAGTTTCTTCTGTTCCCTGCATTAAATATATTTCTTTTGAGTCATTTTGTTTTTGTTATTGTTTTGTTTTCCTGTTTGACAGGCTTTATTTCTCTTTCTAAAGTTCGAGTTCTTCTGAAAGATCAGTCCATGTGGCCAGCAGGTGGGAGCAGGTTGACAATTCTCACATTCAGTATGTAGATTTCACTTATTCCCCTATTTATCAATCTCATTCCTGCCTCCAGCTTCCCATATACCTGGTGTCCCAAAGTCTCAAAATTCTATGGACTAATTTGTTTAAAGAATCAACTTTCCAAACCCTGCTAGACAGGAATGATAGTTCATAGGGTGGTGGGGCAAGAAAGAGGATGGTGATCTAACTGCTACTTAAATAAACACTCAACTTACCATTCTTTTCAGCCCTTAGCCTCATCCTCACCTATAATTCCTGGATCTTTAGAGTTTGGGGGAACAAAATACCTTGTTCTCCCTTCTCCACAGTTATCTCTTCTCCTATTCTCCTCTGTGAGTTTAAACTTTAAGATTTTTATTGTTACTTTAATAAAGCTGCTGGAAATAATGGAGATAAATGTGTGTCTTCATTAATACATTGGAAAAACTATTTGATAGTTGATAAAACTAGCCATCTCCAATCATCTTTAATGTCATCGAATATAAAAATATCCTGATTTTGGCAAGAATGTCTCTGGCATTTCACTCTATGATACTGGCTGATTGACATACCTTTTGTTACATAATGAGGATTATTTTATTTCTAGTTTATTAATATTTTCCCCCAGGGAATAAGTGTTAACTTTTACATGCTTTTTATCCATCTCTATTGAGATTTTTTTCTTTTGGCATATTTCTATAATTAATTATCAATGAATTCCTGACATTAAGCCAACCCTGGTTTAGGTAAATTATTCTTTTGAGATATTGCTAAATTTAATTTGCTATATTTTACTTACATTTATGGCCTATATAGTCATAAAAGGGACTGGTCTATTGGTATATTTATTGTGATAGTTCCTGTTAGAGTTGAGATTCTGATTTATATAACCTTCAAAAATTTTAATTAGAATAGTTTTTATCGATTTCTCTTCATGCAAATAAGAATTTACTTCTTAAAAAAATTGAAAACTTACTGGCAAAAACATTTTGAGGAGTAATTCTTAAATAATTTTTTTGTAATTTATTCCATTTCAGATATTGCAGTTTTTTTACTCCAAAATGATAAGTAGCCACTGAATTTTTTCCTGCTCTAAAGTTTCACAGAGAATCAGCTTACAATTTCTATTTTTACTGAAATTTGTATTACATTTCAACTTCTTTATTTATTTTTAAATAAATGTGATTTACATTTTTTCATAGTTATATTTTCAAAGAGTTTTAAATTATTATTGTTTAAGAACCACCACTTGGTTATATGAATGCTACCTTTCATTGTTTCTTTAAATTTTGTTTTTTTATCCCATCCAATCCACCTATATTATCTTTTAAATTTTATATTTTTTAAAAAATTCCTAAAGTATTTTGTATTTTATTTTTTGTAGTTTAAAGTGAAATTATTTAACACTATATATTTGCCTGTGAGTACAGCTTTGTTGCATTTCAGAAGAATATTTTTTCCCCTGAATAGTGTCATTATTTTCTAAATGCCTCATAATTTAAGTTTTAGCACATAACTTAACATCTAACAATATAAGCAACCAAATTTGGCATGATAAATAGACATGTCACTTTGAGTCAGAATCTTTGTTTAAGGTTATCTTCTCACAATGGATGTTTCATC
Organism: Pteropus medius; assembly: GCF_902729225.1. Classification (NCBI taxonomy): domain Eukaryota; kingdom Metazoa; phylum Chordata; class Mammalia; order Chiroptera; family Pteropodidae; genus Pteropus; species Pteropus medius. Next base: position 7,643,102 of record NW_024342467.1, on the reverse strand, counting down.
AAAGGATCCTTCACTGCTGAAATGAAGCCAGATCTCTATTTTCTCTTTGTTATAAGGTGCATGTTGATTCCACTGCCCTTAACTAAACTATTAGCTTATAGTCTATTTATTGTACATGAAAAGGAATAACTTCCTCTAGCTTCAACACAACTATGAGCCAAAATGAGAAGTGGTATTTTTTTTACCACTTAACCACCATCTTGAATTTTTGAAAAGTATTTTACAGGTGCATTAATTGAAACTGACAGAGGTTTAATGATTTGCCTACAGCCTCATATCTTGTACAGAGTAGCCAGGAGCAGAATAATTTTTTTTGGATTCTGCTGCCATAGTTCCCTTCCAAGAGAAGCAACAATCAAGTTTAAATGACCAGGCAGGGAAGTTTTAGAAAAATCGCACATACACATGCACAAATACACACATACACACACTTAAGCACAGCTACGAACTGCAGACTTCTGGAAAATGAAAAATCATCTTTGTGAGATGAGGAAGCCTCTTAGGAGAACTCTAGTCACACCACATTATGATATATATTGGTCAACATTGTTCCCACTAGAATATTTTGATTGCTAGTTTGAAAATGTTTAAGTGAGAAAATAATTGGGAAAATTATTTAGTATCTGTATAAAGCTGTCACTCCTCTTCTAGAAAGAAATTTAATTAGAACTCACAAAAAAAAAAGGCACTGTTTTTTAAACAAGCTTAAACTTTTGAAGACCTGGCAGATGTGGTCATGGTAGGTGTATTGAGCATGATGAAGTCTATTGTGTGTTCCATTCCTGGCTCTGTGACCTTTGTGTCTAACTCTAGATGTTTCTCTAGACCACCCTTTCCTGGGAGGCTGTGCACAGATGGTTTCTACCATGCCTTTGAACTCAATTTCTGTGAACCTAAGTTTGCAAATGATACTGTTTTTTATTTCAGGTAATATGAAGAATCTATAAAGTGCCAGACAATGGTGCTAGGCAATGCAAAACAACATGAAGAAGTGTAGTTACAGCTCCTGTCTCCAACAAACTTATAGTAGTTCACTTTTTTTCACTTCAACTAGGATGCTTAACTTATATTTAAAAATAATCATTATTCCAATATGTTTTTCTTATGCACACAACAATCATTTTGTACTTCTTTGGGAGTTACTTAAAGATGATAAAAACAAAAAGAAGAAACATTAAACATTTCTGTTATAACCTGCAAGCTATAATACAAGTTTAAAAAGTTACATTTTACCACACACCTAAGAAAAGGTGGTACCATATTATTCAGCTCCACTTTTGTCTGTGATTATGAGAGCTATTTTAAGTTTTAATTGAAAATTTGTATTTCCTAAAAATAAGTTAACTAAACATATTGCCTTTTCTTTTTATTAAAAAAAAAAAACTTTCCATTATGCCAATAGTATCAGAGATTAATAACAAAAGTGAAAGATAATTAAGCAGGGACTTTTAAAATAAATGGAATTCAAAATGTATTACATGCTTGATTGTTTGACTAAAATTAAACAACTAATTTGAATATGACTGATGGGTATGATGCTGAAGAAACAATTAAAACAAAGCAGCTCTGATAACTTCAATCAGGTTAGGTATCTTTTTATTTTTCATTCGCCTCTTGTTATGTATGTCTGAAATGCAAAACCTCATGATCAGTTTCTCATCTCTGTTTATGGTTACGGTAATAGAGAAATCAATTGTTAATTGGTCAGCCCAAACTGTACTCATTTATTATGTCTGAGTATCCCTCCTTGATCTTAAATTTCCCTTTGATTTGCCTCAGTGTTATCTGCCTGATGTTAGTAAAACCACAATGCCACAGTGCTAAACTTACTGTTCTGCCATTTGTTTCCAATTATTCTTCCTACATGTTCCGATTTGCATAACTTTATTGTTTTGTGAATTCTAAGCTTGTGAATTTATTACCAAGGCACCTGCCAGTGTTACTGTATTTAAGGAACTGTCAGCAGTTTCTATTTTGGGGTTCTAAGTTGGCTACAAAAATTCACTCTGGACTGAATTTTGGCATATGTTATAGGGTAACAAACCAAGAGAGACTTATTTTTAGAAAAGGGGGAGAGAATGTAGTGGGAATAGTGGTTTTTTTTTTTTTTCAGGTACGGAAATATAAAATAGAAAAGAGAAGTTCATGGTTTCAAAAGTATTCTGAAAGATTATTTCTCTTAGGTTTTTCTGAAGTTAATATCTTTTCAACTCATTAGTCCATTGCAGACTCATATCTTGAGGGATTACAGCAAAATATTAAAATTATCTGTATTATTTATAGGCAAAATATCTCAAACATGCATTAATTTTAATAATGGGGTAGTAGTTTTAGGGGAAAAAAACATCTATCTAGTGAAGATTATACTAGAACCAACAACAAATTTCAGGTTTCTGGCAAATGACTAAGCATCTAAGCATGACCTTCACATGTCTCAAAGGTAGATTCTTCCTTCCCACCCACCCAAACACATACTCACTATCAGCAACAGAGCTTCACTAAACTGGGAAGAATTATGAATATGCTGAGTTTCATTTTGAAGTTTCATCTCTGGAAAGACTCTTCATCATCTAAATCTTTATGGTAAGCAAAGTAAAGAACATTTATAAGCATATCTAGAACTTTTGCAAAATAACGTAATCAGAAATTTTTATTTTCTCAAGCATCAAGGCATAAGAGGTAGGTATCATGCCCTTCTCACTACACATTCTCTCCTCACCTCTCTTCACACACACACACACACACACACACACACACACACACACACACACACACACAGAATGAAGCAATAAACTATCTCCGAAATGTCTTAGAAAAACTCTGTAACTAGCTAAATGGTAGTGTTAAACAATTAAACAACTCTTGAGCACCATTCTGGGGGCTAGAAATTAAGGCAAAAAGTTGAATTAGTAAGCTTACATAAAACACTGGGGCAAGAAAGAATATGCACTGAGAAATTGAGAAGAGAAAGAAAAATCTTCAAAAGATGTAATCTGCATACGAGCACTGTCTACAGGAAGCATACTCAGCTCAGTTTTGAGCAATTTGGTTCCTCTGGCAGTTGCATCATGATTGTGGAATGAAAGACATCAGAATATCAGAAACCCATATCAAATGTCGAATCATGCAATTCATTCTATTCCATCTTAAGACTTTACTGACCAAGCAGCCTTCTAGTTTTAATTTAATTTTCCCTGTAGAGTAACTTCCAGAGAGACAGGGCTGAGTAAGTTCACATATGCATTCTAAACCATTTGGAGCAAAGAATTCTTATTGTAAATCAATATATTTGCATTTTGGTTTATACACTAATACCTTGTGAGTTTGGTTAATGCAAGCCTGTCCCTGGATAAGAGCTCTAGTCCCAATGTGCTAACCAAATAAGTGTCTGGATCTCCGTTGCTAATGTCCACACCCTAGAATCTGTCAGTCCAGCCCCGATGCACAAAGCCATTTAAGAAACGAATGAGTAAAAGCCCCTGGAAAGTAGCTGACCTCTCTTGGTAGCATGCATAACTTAAGTCGCTATGTAGTTTTCTTTCCAATTTCAACAGGAACTAAAGTTCAAAGAGAAAAATAGTCATGGTTTAAGTTTTTACAATTTCATTTAGTTTTAATAAACTCCAAAAAAATGAGTTAAAGTAAAGAGGCCTCTAAACCATACCTCATTTCCACTCCGAAGTTTTCGAGTCATAATTACTGCTTAAATAAATATTCTTTAAACCATGTTAGATTTTTTTCCTATTTGTATGGAAGCCTATTGCTGAAAGGCACCTTAGAATACTTGTAACAGAACCTCCTCTTTTACAGAAGAGCAAACTGATATTATTTTATCTAATCCTGTGACAATAAAAAAGGAAATAAGTACCAAAAGTAGATTAAAATAACCAAGAAGTTGTTCCTCACTAATTAAAATCAGGAAGTTTGGTTAGTCTGATGTTAGTTAGGAAACAAAAAATTATTTCAGTATAACTCATACATATTTTTTGCTGTGTATCCAACTTTAGTTGGTATAGCTTTTTAATTTTACCTTCAATTATCTGGTTACTAATAGTTTTAATTAACTTTTCCACATTTATTCGATGATAATAAAAATATCAAGTTCCTCAGAAATATGTTTTACTTTTAGTTTTTGTTCATCTTCCTAATCAGACTCTTTATTCCAGGTACTGTAACCATGCTAGCATTTTTTATTATTTGGAAAAAATCAGGAATATATAAGTAGTGAAGAGGTGTTGAGAACTGATAATTTCTAAATAGAAGGTGAATCATCTATTTTATTTGCACAAAAGCCAAAAATTAGCACCAAAATGTGCATGCCAAGAATGAGATATTGCCCATTCCATGTTTTGTTTTGTTTTGTTTTGTTTTGTTTTGTTTTGTTTTGTTTTGTTATAGTTTTAATTGCTGTAACATTCCATGTTTTGGCTTTTAGAATTAGGTTGAACTAAATGTGACTGTCATATCTGTAGGTTGAAAGTGGTCAAATATCAGCAATTTCATATGGCTCAATCAAATATTTACTAAAAAACATAGTTTTTACTGTAAATTAGCTAAATGATAGCATTATATTTTCTGGTCAATTATATCTAGGTTCTGACATGTAAACCAAAAATAATATTTTAGTAATCAGATTCAATTTAATTTATAGCAGATAATTGTGCTTATCCTAAGAAATAAGTTTATTTCCCTAAACACAGCTATTGTAATCAGATATGCCCTCCATGTACTAATTGAAAATGAAAAAAAAAGATGTTTCCTCACTAAATGAAGCAAATCCAATAAATAATAAATCAAAAGAAAATGAGCTCAAATAAAAATCAATGTAATGATTGATTTATAGATATCTCGTCACATATCTATGTGGATTGTAATGGGTCACCATCACGTGGGAAACGCGGGGGGGGGTGGTCTCTCAACTTTTAATCGCTTTTAGATTCCTTGAGGTACCTGAAATCATAAGAAAATGGTGAAATGATGGAAAATAGGACATTCAGGAGAAAGACCGATGTTTATCTGAATATTCTGCAAAACTTAATCATTCAGTTCACTAGCTACTGTCAGCTCTCTCCTGGATTTCAACCATAAAGACCTCAGATTTCTAAAATGTTTTCATGCTCTACAAAAGGAAATATAATTAGAAATAAATGGCTTGCAAAGAAGAAGTTGCATTAAAAGAACATAGCCCACACACTCACTATACAACTTTTAACCAGCCCTTCTAATAGTTTTTTTTTTTAATCTAAACAGTTAAAAAGTACTGAAAAATCCAAAATATATATTTATTTTGGTGACAGATGAACCACATGCATTGTGAACATATTCATCTTCCTAATCAGACCCTTTATTCCAGGTACTGAAAACATGCCAGTGATTTTAATTTTTGGAAAAAATAAGAAACACATAAATGGTGAAGAGGAATTGAGAACTGATAATTCCTAAGGAGAAGGTGAAGCATCTATTTTATTTGCATAAAAGTGAAGAAAATAATATAAATACTTCTCAATATCTGTTATCCATCTTATTCTTCCTTTAAGCTTCCCTTGTCCAAAAAAAACTGTAAAAAATCCTAAGAATGTTATTTGTAAGATGAATATATTATTTTAGGTAATTCTATTCTAATATACATTATTTGAAAAATGTAAGTAGGAAATTTCAATTTGAAGTAAGTTCTAAAAGGTAAAAACCAAAACCATTGCGACAAAATTGTTATTTGAAACAGGAAATGGAAAAAAAGGAAACAATAGGTCTTTAAGTCCAATAAAAAATTATATTAAATAAAATTAACTGTGAAAAATCTCACTTCTCCTATGTCAGAATCATATCAGTACAATTTGTCACCTGAAAATCACTTTCACTATTTACATCTGCATATCGAGAACAAAACCCAACTGAATGTTTTCACCTTTATTAGATAGCATTAATTATAGCCAGTGACAAAAGTCGAACACTTATTTCAAATTATTGTTTTTGCCTCTATTATACTGTAAGCCTTGTGGTTTTGACACAACTTGAAGTGAAATATCCCCAAACTTGAAAATGCTATGTACTTATTTAAAAAACAAAAAAGAAAAAAGAAAAATACTTATGCTGCAAATTCAAAGAAATGTGATGTTATCTTTAACATTACTGAAACAGCCTTCAAATTCAAAGCTATTTGATTCTGTATAAACCTGACAATTTCCATTTCATCAGAGAAAGTGACTGAATTATTACATGTCATGAAAATTATCTTATCTGTCTTAACTTTTAATCTGTATCTCTTTCAACAGGCTTTTTGGATGTAGAAGAATAGTGGGTATAGTCTCTAAGACTCCACACATTCACATCTTTGCCTCAGGTATAATAAACAATGCCAGTCTCTTTCTATATTTTAATAATCATTCATTTTGCTGCTAGTACTTTCAAGCATAATGAGTAACTGCAGTGATTATTAGGAGTTTAACAATGTTCTTTCACTAAATTGCTTTACTCCTGGCTATTTTGGTAACTTACAGTGGTAAACTTGACAAGATAAAATCAGTACCATTAGGAGACAATAAATCAATATCTTTTTCATAATTGCAAAGGGGAAGTTGTAGGACATTTTTGTTTGTTTTATTCGTTGCTTTTGAATTTTAAAAGTAGGGTTTTATTTTCAAAAACACTGAGTATGAAAAATTAAGATAATCGTAATCTTTCATTCACATGCTTTGTCTTAACTTTGATCTTTCTCTGGGTAGTCTATTAAGTTTCACAGACTGAAAATTACTGGGTGATTTTTATTACCTTTTGATTCCTTTTGTTCCTTTTCTTTCAGGCAATGTTTCAATTTGTATTTGCAAGTCAGTTGTCCCTAATGTTCATGAATACATTTAGCTCTCCACTTACACATATGTCAAACTCTGCAGCTCACAGTATTTGGAGGATGGAAAAAAAGAAAAAGAGTTCATTGTAACTTTAAGAATGTTCAGACTTTACTAGTCACAAAAGAAACTTTATACTATTTTCAATTGGAGCTTGAAACAATCTGTAGTATTTTAACATTTGGCATGGCTGTCTTATGTCACTTATCACATAATTATTTCTGTAAACTCTAAAGTTGTTTCAGGGACCTCTAAGCTCTATAAAGTTATGAGCTATTTCTTCTTCCTTTTTTTATGCTTTACATAAATGCTCCTAGAATTTAATGTGCACAGGAATCGCTTGGAGATCTTGTTAGAATGCAGATTCAGTTCAGTGGTTCAGGGAGGGACTAAAGTATTGTAATTCTGACCAACTGCAAGGTTATGTTGATGCTGCTGGTCTGAGAACTGCACTGTGAGTTGCAGGGGTATATATATCCCCCTATACAAGCCATGAACCCTACTTCAAGGTATTCCTTTCAATTTTCTTTGAAAGAAGTACCTTGTTAGCTTTGGAAACATTATTGAATATCTATAATGTGCCAAACACAGTTGATAATTCTCACATCCCTGTGAGGTACTAGTATTATCTCCATTTTATAGATAGAGAAAATAACTTGCCTAAGTAATTGAACCCAGGTTTGCTTGATTCAAAGGTCTCAGCTTTTATTCACATCAACATGTTTCCTTTTAGGATTTCGTAGCCTCAATAAGTGAGGTTGTCTTGGGTTCATTTTCTTTCTTTCTCAGAAAAAAATTTTTAACCTTCAAAGTGCACAGGATGCTACTTTTTGACTTTCCTCCACTATGTTTAATTTCTTGGCTTCCCCTGAGCTTCCCCAGAAATGTGTTCATCTTGCTAGTGTAGCACTTGCCAAAGAGGACCACAACTCTCTAGGTGGGGCCCCCTGGTCTTCCTTGCCAGTTAGCAAAAGCTCGAGAGTTAGAACGTGGTCTCACTCATTGTTGAAACCCCAAAACTGAGAGCATGGGAGCTTTTAAAAGATACAGTGCCCAAGCATCATTCCCAGAGATTCAAATTTGCTTGCTCTGGGCTAGAGTCTAGGCATCAGCGTGTTTGAAAAACTCCCCTAGGGGAGTCTAATGTGCTGCCAGGGGACAATCTTTGATGGTGAGCCTCACGTCACATAGTGAGGGCTTGGATGTTCACTCTGAGGGAGGCGGGTAACCCGTGAGGAGTTTTGACAAGGTCCCTCTGGCTGATGTGTTGAGAATAGTCTACAGAAGAATGAGGGCCAAGGCCAAGAGGTGGGCTATCAAATAAGAAGCCATTATGATAATCTGGTTAAGAAAGAGCAGCATTCTTCACCAGGGGAGTAGTGACGGAGACAACGAGAAATAGTAGGGGGTCGAGATATAACTTCCTTGGCAGAGCCAACAGGAATTAAGGAAGAACTGGATGTGGAGTCTGGGAGATGGAAAGGGGTCAAGGCTGACTCCAAGGTTCTTAGCCAGCTCAGCCACAAGGCTAGTCTTGCTACTTACAAAGACAAAGAAGACCTGAAGGGGTAAATAATATGTAAACATTTGACACTGTTCATTCCAGAAGGGGGCCAACCATGCCTGACATCGGTGTTATTTAAAATATAGCCTGCCCTTTAGTAATGAAGTTCTTTTCCTGCCATTATTCTCCTTCCTGGTGCTCTTCCCTAAACCAGGCCCCTTCTCTTTCCTAAGACGGTGTCCCAGTTCTTCCCAGAGTCTTTCTTGCCCTCCTAGATCCTATCTCAAGTTTTCCCTATGCTTATTGGATGCTTTTTCCCCAGAAGGGACACTATTTTTGCCTCTTCCTCTATCCTGAGACTAGCTGCTATTCTTCTCCTCCACGGTGACCCCACACTGTGCCCTCAGTACTTAAATCTCTACTTACTGTTATCTATCTCTGTCTGTTTTCTCCTCCTGTGCCTGCAACTAGGAAAACATACTGAATAACTCCGCTGAATCAGCATGCTCCACGACAACATACTGATAAGGTAAAAACAAAATACAAACAAACAAAAAACGCTGCCTCTGCCTGTAGACTTAAACTTTTTCAGTATGAAAATATAATCTCTTGGGAAGTAGAAGAGAGCTGCAGTGCACCAAAAGTGATATGCTCTCATTAAGAAAAACCTGAAAATTATTGTCCCTGACAACCAAAGATATATCTAACTACACTCCTGGAGAAAAACTGGACTCTGGTATCTAATGTTGTAATCCTCAAAAATTAGCTGCTCTCTGTGATAGTTTATGATCATGAAAATTATGCTCAATATCCTTTCTTCAATATCTAAAAACACTTTTCTCCTAAGCCCAAAGTCTGTGATTATGAAAAAGAAATGAGCTGAGTAATCCAAATTGTGATGTTCACATTTAAATCCTGAAGTAATGAACTAGGAAAAATGATTTTCTGATTATATCAGATCTTTAGAGATGAAGGGCTTAATGCTGCTAAAGGGGTGATTTTAATGTTAGTTTTCCCCATAGATGAGACTTTTCTACATGTCATTGTCAGAAGATGTTTCAAACAAAAGAGAAAGGACCTTGGGTGGCTTAGTGACATGGAGTTACATATATCTTCCACTAGAAATCTCAAAGGATTCTCACCTGAAAGAAGAGTACAATACATTTAACTATTTGAGATGTTAAATATCTCTTTGAAATTGAGGCTAATACATAATGGAAGGCAGCAATAGAATTTTTGTACTACTTTTTACATAAATTTTAAATGAAATATTCAAAGCTACAAAAACGTCACAGCTCTACAGTTTAAAAATAATGAATGCCAACACTTATATGGTTGTATTATACATGAGGTTGCATCTCATCTGGGGTTCACTACATAGTTTGATTGGAACTGGGCTTAGTTCAGGAAAGAAAAGTTAATAAGGCAATTATGCATGTGCTACCTAAAACAAACAGGAATTTGAATCTTCAAAAAGGCACATTATATAATGTTACTCTCAAAAGGACTAATCTCTCTAGAACTCACCAATAATACCATTTCATGAGTGTTCTCTGAACCAAATCAAGCAACTAGTTTCCCATTTAATTTTATTATCCCTGTAGTACCATGATCACACACACACATTTTTTTAAGAAGCTTACGAATGATCCTCTGGTTAAAATGGACTTGTCTTTAACAACATTAAACCATAACACCTATTTAAAATAGGCTGTTACTGAGTTTCTCATCAATTTTCAGCTCTTCTTGATCTGCCCTCTTTCATCTCACATAGTTCGTGGAATGTGCTAAGTGCTGAAAACACATGAGAGACAGGTAAGGAGATGAATGAGGCAGATGGATTGATGACGAATGGACAGGAGAACATGAAGGTTCTGAAGGCCTGGACTTAAAGAGAAAGAAAATAATATAAAAATGAAGACGTAGAAAAAAATAGTTGTGGATACTAGGAACAATTTCCATCTGCTCCACCATTTAGACTCAAGTCAGACCTGACCATGACAGATAAGAAAATCTCCAAGATATCTGTAGAACATATATACGTATGTATGTATGTGTGTATATATATATACATACATACGTATATATGTATGTGTGTGTATATATATAAATACACACATATATATACGTATATATATATATATACGTGTATGTGTATATATATATATATATATATATATATACACGTGTGTGTGTGTGTGTGTGTGTGTGTGTGTGTGTATCTCCATCCTTGGGCCCTGAAGTGTGGATAGAAGAATCTATTAGTTTAAACCATACGAAATTGCCTAACCTACAAAAATGGCCATTGCACATGGTTCGATGCAAGATAAAATATTTTTATAGTCAATGCTAATTATCTCCTGAACCATCTCTCCTCTTTCCTCTACCCAACCATGACTTGGATAAATAGACTGGAAATTGGGCAATTGGGAAGTTCCCCCAAAGAGGCTGTGAGACTTCTTGAAGTCATACTGCTGGCCATAGGCAGATCAGGGTTTCCTCCCTGCCCACTGCCCCTGCCACAATATCACTGAGCCATTGTAGGGTCCAAAGAGGGAAACAAAGAGGAAGGAAGAGCAAATGTCAGACTTATCTGCATCCTCACAATTTCACCAAGGGACAAAATTGTATCTACCAAAATAGAGCTCCCTTCTTCCTAATGCACCAGAGAATGATGAAGGAATTAAAAAAAAAATGAATCAGCAGAAAGAATGACAGGTCCTTCAAGTTCCGTGAGTTAGTGGTATTTTTTAGAGTAGATTCCAAGTTGGCCAAATTCAAGAGTCTCTGCTGGTAATTAGCCAATGTGATTGACAATGAGGGATACTTTAAAGAGCTACCCGTCCTGCTGTGACACGTCTTTCAGTGTTGGACAGGAGAGCCAGTGCAAAGAATTTCATATTGCTGCCCTGAATAATAAGAGCTCATAGCATTCAAAGTACAGTTTCCCCTTTAGCGAAAAGTTAAAGACAAATTTCCAAGTCCCATGGAAGTGTCACTAGTGGATTTAATGAGAGATCAACCATGGAGCCCATGGACGAGGCAAGATAAAGAATATAGTCAAGAATCTGATAAACCCAAACTACATAAGCAAATAATATGGTGGTGAGGAGGGGGAAATGCTTAAAGCTAATTTAAAAGATATACACAGATCTCTTAATAGCCTCAAATTTGTTTGTGGAATTTAATAGGCTGTTACTGTAAGCATTCTTGATGATCACGGGGCACCGTGGTGTGGTTGAATGTCCTCATGAGTCTTCTCTCACAGATTTGCTGAGGAGCCTGCTAAAAGCCAGGCTGCCTATGGTGAGCAGCAGGTGCTGAAATAACTTGGGCTGTCGAGTGAGAGAAAGAAAATCTTTTGTTCCCACTATCATGAGTTAAGGTTATAAAATGTGGAACTGAAAACCGGTCAAAAACAACAACAACAAAAACCTGCTGTACTAACTAAAATAGATTCTATATGTGAAAAAAAATTACTTTTCTCTCAGTTTGTGCTCCAAGCAGGGGGAAAAAAAATGGGTGAATGTTATGATTGTCTGCTGTTAAAGGCAACACTGTTTCTTTAAATAATTGGAAAGAAATTTTTCAAAAGCTTTCAATAATGGTTTAATAATATTTAAGCCTAGCTCTAGATGGCAAATGCATCTTTACCTTTCTTTCAAAGTTGGATGACTAAAAACTTTTCTGAGGGACACAACGCAGGTGCCTCTTAAATTTAGTTCGTTTCTATAGTATTGCCAGGGCTAAATTACAAGCAATATATTGGCGAGTTGTAAAAGTCAAATTAAAAAAAAAGTTTATCACGGTGTTTACAATGATGATTTCTCACTCCAATAATGATAGGAAACTCATAAAATGTAGGCTCTGGAAGAACGGCCAACTTGTTAGATTTATTTTTAAATTTAAGGGAATCAACGAATAGCATAGTTTCCAAATATTTTATTTGATCTTATTTTTTTCAAACCTGGCTAGCATTTGCTTAAAATATTCACAAGTTTCCATTTTATTGGTTGCTAGATGAGCTTTTATTTGTAAATACAGTGTGCCTACTTTTAAACTGTTTCCTTGGCTTTAAAGGTTATGTTTAAATGCACAAACATAAAAAGGAGAAGATAACTAAAAGCTATTCTAAGATCTGAGAGGCAATTTTGAAAGTTTTACTGAACCCCAAACTAATCCTCACAAGAAATAGAAATCATTCTTGTTAGTAATAAAGGATAAAGAGAATGCACAAAAAAAATAAATATCATAAAATGTTTTCGTTTCAACCATCAGATGTTTTTAAGGTGTTCAGCTTAGAAGAGTATAGCACCCAAAAGTCATGACAAACACTACTAACAGACACTTAATATTTGTCTAGATCAGCACTTGTCACAATTTCATGGACAGAGGAATCGCTGCTGCCCTCAACCCATAGAGATTCTGAGTAAGGATGTCTGGGAAGGGCCTGAGATTCTACATGTCTAACATCTCCCTGGTGTGATGCTGACGCAGCTACTGATCTGAGGTCTAAACTTCGAGTAGCAAAGGTCTGTTATGTACTAAGCACTGTACTCGGCATATATTTTTACATTTACCCTTCTTAACCACCCTATGATATGGAGAGTATTACTCCCATCAACCAAGTGAAGAAACTGCAGAAAGGAGAGATTTCATGCAACTAGTAAGTGACAGAACCGAAATATGAACCCTGGTCTTTTTGAACCTGTATCTACAATATTTCACTGTTTTTATCTCTCAAGAAAAGAATTTCTCATTATCAGTAGTTAGTGCTATGTACTAATAACATGCTAGTCCAAGATGAATTGACTTAAATCAACGGTTAGAACAGTTTTAAAAATCCAGATGCTTAGGTCCCACCACAGTAAATTTATTTTTTCAATAAATATGGTAGAAATTGAGAATTCTGAATATTTTCACCATCTCTACATGCAACTCTGGGAAATCATTAAAATTCGTTATATATCTGTTATGCTGTCTGAAGAGAAAACCCATTGCAATTACTACCATTTGTATTCCACTTGTTACTGAAAGTGGCAGATACAAGATACAGATGCTGATTACGTATGCGGGCTTGAGGGAACATGCTTCATCCTTTAAAAAGATTGGACGTTTATACAGAAAACCATTCCATTCTAAAACCTCCCCAGGAGGCCAGGGCATTGGGATGGAGCTAATTCTGATACAGTTCTTTTCCTCTCTCCTTTCATGCTGTTTCAATAGCAAGCACATGTCATCAGAAAATATATGATTAGTTAGAACTCATCCTGATGATTTATTATCACATTTTCTGGAATATAAGAGGGCAGGCCTTTTTCTGTTTCCATTTTTACAGGTGAAATTTTTCAGTAGAACCAACTATTTTCAAGGACTTTGATACTGGGTCATTTGTACAAGACACAGTAAAATTTATGAAGAAATTTCAGCAACACAAAAGGAGTCTAATGAAAAGAAATGGAACAGAGAGCGGGGCGTCCGAGCATCAATTCTCCCCAAAGCAGCAAGTCCCACTGGCCTTCATAAAATTCCACAGGTTGCCAGAGGCTTTCAACCTGTCTCGCCATTATTTTTTGTCAACAGCTGATTCAGTAGCTGTCGAGAAAACATATTTAGTGCCAAGGTGGCGTGTCATCAATGACAAACTGGAACCAGTTACTCAACACAATTCAGAAAGATATATGTAAGTCAGAGATTCTACCATTTTTGTAAATATTGGAGGTGACTACATAGTCACATATAGTTTTTCTTCTCATGTCTTTAAAAGTCTGCTTCAGGATTCAAGTTTATCAGATAAGAGTCCAGCATATTTAATTTTAGCAATTCCTTATTCAAAGTATATCAAGTGAAATGCTTTCGAGAGAAGATAAAATTATTTTTTAAAATAATCAGAAACCCATGGCCTATTATTGCTTTCAGTACGAAAATTTGTGCATCAGAAGTTAAAACATGAAAAAGTTACTCAATCACATCTTTCTTTCACTATTACACAGATAGAAATATTTTAATACAGTTAATTTTTAATGGAATCTTATTCCAAAGAGGACTCCATATTGATTTTGGGGTTAAAATGCAGCACAAAATCAGAATGCAATGCATTATTTCCCAATGAGAAGATTCTAAATGCCACAATTCTCAAAATGTATGTATTGTATGTGCATATTTCAGCAGATAACCTCAAACAAGTACAAAGTTATCAATGAAAACATTTTGTTAATATAACATTTAAAAGTACTTATTAATAGAAACATCTCTTCTATGCATACTTTGTAGCACCTGCTCTTCAAAGCTTGGTCCCTGGACCAGCAGCGGTATCAACCAAGAGCTTGTTAGAAATGCAAAATCTCAGGCTTCACCCCAGATCTGCTGAATCCACATCCACATCTTAACAAGATCTCCAGACTACACAAGGCAACTTAAAGTTTGAGAAACACTGGTGTAGCAGTTACCAAGCTAGGCACTTTGGTTTTAAATTTAATCCTCACAATAACCCTATTAGCTGTTAACCCTATTATTCTTTTCATCATTACCATTTTATGGATAAAGAAATAAGACTCAGTAATAACCTTCCAAAGGTCACATGAACAAGAAGAAACAAGTGCAAACCCAAGGCCATCAGATAATACAGCCCAACTTGTTTCTCTCTGCTATGCTGTTTTTAAGGCAGACTGTCTTCATCCAGAGCCCACAAACAGCATGCAAACTTTAGTGTATATTCCTCATGAGAAGCTTTGTAGTTTTCAACCAACTTTCAAAGGAGTCTGTGCCCTAGAAGAATTTAACGATCACTTCTTGAAATTATTGTAAATAGGTATAGAAGCAAACAAGTGAAAAGCAATCCATAAAAATTTATTTTCTTAACATTAATACTTCAATCTTTGAAATTCGAAGAGAATCACTACAAATGAAAAAGTCATATTCCAAGCAGAAATTTGCATTTATATATTTCTTTTGAAAAATCTGTAGTCACACGATTTTTCTCCCCTGTTGATTTTAGTATGTTTTAAGAACTTAAATAAAAGGAGAAATGAAAATGAAGGACACTGTGTTAAAACTTGAAGCCTAACTAAAATTCAGCTCATCAATTATGCATTTTTAAAAACACAGTGGTCAAGAGCATAACTATTAGAATATTGGAATTCATCTGTCATCTGAGTTTGAATTTTAGCTCTACCTCGTTGTACAAGTAATCTTAAGAAAGCATGTGTTTCTGAACCTTAGTTTTTTAATGCAAAATGAAGATAAGACTAGCACTATTCACTCTGCTTGTTGTTTTATTATGTAAGATACCATAGGCAGTGGGTTTAGTAATGTGCCCGGCAATATAATAAGCACTCCATAACTGCAGTCAATTATTATTAAAAGTGCTGTATCTTATCAGTGATTATTTTATTGTTAAATGACTTACTGGAATCTTTCTAGGGTCCAAGAAAACTGTTCATCGGATTTTCTGATCTTTGTAAATGAAACAATGGGCATTTAAGGAGTGAGCACCAACCAAAAAGCAGAGGAAAGGAAGGGGAGGGGTACTTAAATTCCTTCAGTTACATTTTTAGGGTGAATCAGTGGTTCTCAAAGTGTGGTCCTGAAGCCAGAAGCATCATCTACATTGGGTACTTCTTAGAAAAGTCAATTCTCAGGCCCTTCCCTAAACTTACCAAGCCACAACTCTGTAAGTGCGACCAGCAATCTGTGTTATTTCACAAGTCCTCCAGCTGATTCCGATACATGCTCAAGTTTGAGATGGGCTGGTACACACGACAAGGAGCATTGGATAAGAACCATCCCTAATAACAAATACACCTCCGCCCAGTCTCTAAAGGTCCCTCTTCAAAATGTGAACACCTGAGGAAATGCATATTTACATAAATATGTAGCTCTCAACTTCCTAAAGTTAGGGTGTAATCCTAGAAACTCCTCTATCTCATGAAAGGGGTTTGATTTAATCACTAAATTATGTAGTGCTGTGAACACTTGCATCAAAATAACATACCATTTACCACAGAAATAAATTTCAAGTGTCAGATTCTAGCTTACGGCATGTATCTTACTAGGGCAAATTGGATATCCATTGAGGTTTAAAGCAGAGGTGTAAACTAATGAGAAGCAGAATGAGAGAATGTAAAACATAGAGGTTAGGAGTGTTGATTGTGAAGTCCTGCTGCCTGTTTTCCTAACCCAGCTTTCTCAAATATGAGCTCTGTGACCTTGAACAACTAATGAATTATTCTTTACCCCAGTTCCTTTATCTACTCCAAAGGAATAATAATCATAGTACCCATCTCAAAAGATGTCAAGGATTAAAGGAATTCATATATGTAAAACACATAGAACAGCACCTGCCAGCTAGCTAGTAAATGCTCAATAAATTCTCATTTTCCAAAAAGGGAAATTGAATCAGAACCAAAAAAATGTTGGTTTCTTCTATCTTTGGTAGTCTTTTAAAAGGAATCCACTTTCTTTAACATGGGGATTTAGACAAATGCCTTATGTTTTGATCCTCCGTATGACACCTTCAATAAGATCACAACCTTCATATGGTTATGGTTACTTTTATTTTCTGTACTTTTGCAAGGTTTTTTCTATTAGGTTGCTAAGAACTAATGAGGAAAAAGATGTTTCTTATGTTCCTTTGCATCCCCCACTGTGTCTTCTCCATAGTAGCTGCTGAATACATATTTATCTGTGATGACACAAAATGAAGAATTAAAATCTGAATTATTAAATAAAAATTTCAGAATTCATTTCCTTTTTTAAATACAAAATTAGAAATAATTCATGTATCTTAAATATTACTAAACTTATTCTGAATTTATTGCTAAAAAATGCATCTACTTATCAAGTAATTTCTATAGTTTCAACCATAACAACTCGTCCTAGTTGTTTCATGGAGCTACAGTCAAATTATCTTCTTAAAACATTATAAACTACATTTCTCAATAACATAAAAATCTGTTGTGGCATTAAACAGAAAGACCAAAGGTTGTATAATTCACCCCTTCCAAAACTCTGTTTTACTGATGCTCCACCAGACATAAAATAGAAAGTTATTACCTGAAATAAAATCCCAGCTTTAATTTATTGCCACGTTTCCAGGCATCCCATATCAAACATAACTATAAATAGTAAGATCCTCAAACTGCAAGTTATAGTCCAATTTATAATTTAATTCCTCACTAGTCTTGTCTTTCTGTTCTGGAATGCTTCAGCCTGAAGCACCATTCTCTTCTATAAGTTTGGTTTAGAAACAGCCACTGCAGATCCACTGCAAATGGGACATTGTCCCCTTGGCTGGGCTGTGATGTGGAGATAGGGTGGGCATATCGCTATCTCCAAAATACAATGGCCTCCTTGCCCACATTTCCCTCCCCTCTGTCTCATGTTGCTAACAGCACAGTTATGTGTTTCTATAGAACCTGTCACCAGGGAACTGTCCAACACACTTTGGCAAAGGAATTATCTTACCCTGTAAGAAAAGAAGAAAGGAGGATACTAAAAAGGATAATCTCTTGCTTGGATGCTGGCCATCTAATTAAATTTAGAAGGATATTGATTCTGTCCTCTTAGATTAACTTTAATTTCATATATAACCAAATCATAGATATAAATTAACCAATATAGATCCCTAAAACTCTTCCAAAAAATGTATCAAATATCTCTAAATAAAATTTCCAAAATGAATATGATTGCAGTCCAACTTAGATGGTTAATTATTTTCTATTTTAACATAAAATTCCTAGCACAAAGGGATGAATTAAGTAGTGTGTTAAGCACAGTGGAAGCCATGTGATTTAGTAAAATAAGAAAGCATAAACTTTCTAATGCTCATTAAGGGTATGTTGTTATTCTAGAGATTTATAAAATATTCAAGAGAAGCACTTTAAATTAAGTTGATGACATGTGTAATAATTTTTCACCTAACACATCACACATTATAAAAGTATTTGCATATATTAAAATCCAAATATTCCCAAGTTCACACATGGTGACAAGGATATCAAATCTTGAATCCTGGCCTTGGCTAACTAATATCTGGTTAATGTGTTCCACATCTTCACTAACTGCTGAGCAAGAGGAAATGAACTGAGTATTTGGATCTGAGCCTTAATAATTTTCAGTGACAGGTCATAAATCTCTTGACAGGAAAATATTAAATTCTAAAGTCACTTCTCAAAGGATTTGCAGCATTGTTTTCTTCAGATTATGGGCTACACAGCACCAATTTTGTTATCTCTGAGTTAGTGTGACTATAATTGAGTCAGAAAAACATAGATAGACCAAGTCATTTATCCATACATTTCCACCAATTTTCTACTTGATTGCCTTGCTGGTCAATTTCTCATATAATTATCACTTACTAATATTGAATAATTTTTTTCCTGAAATTTCCTAAAACATTCTTCAAATGCATAAGTGACAGAAAATGCAGATGGTGAAGAACTGTTTTCTTTGTAAAACTGAACAGTTCCCAGACTGTCTTCAAATAATAGAAAAAAGAAATAGGTAACTATGCATTTAAGAAAATACATAACTTCCATATAATTTTCCAAATCTCCATTTATTTTCCTAGAATATATAAATTATAGAAAAATAAATCTGCAAAAAAAATTTAATGGCTATGAAGAATAAAGCAGATAGAATTTCCAGAGAACAAACATTTTGTCCTTCTAAAAATAAATATTCAACATCCCTAACCAACCCACTAAACTGTTAGAAAATTGTTTCTTGAACCCTTTCAAGGAGATCACTTTAATCTTCTAAGAGAATGTTGCCTAGGGCAAGATATAAAGATTTCTTACCATGATTACTGTTCAGAAGCTGAGAATAGGCATCCAAGAAAACTGAGAGCAAGCTACTTCCTGATCTAATACAACAGTCTGATCTTTATCATTCCCCACTGAAAAGTCAGAGGGCTGTCAAGGTTCTGCTAAGAAGAAGAGTCCAGACAGAGGGCTCAGAGCCCTAAGGTCAATTTGCCTATAAAATAATCAGGCTTGAAAAGGTCAGAAATTACCTAATGTCTGTTTATATAAGACCTTTTAAATGAATTTTAGAAAATCTATACAATGAAATACTATGTAGCTGTGAAAAAGAAAGAGGCGGAGAGGCATTTCTATATATAAAACAAGGCACGGGAAATGTCTTATGTTAATATTTAATATACACACACAGAGACAACATTCTGGAGGGCTATACAGATAACAGGTAACAGTGATTGGAGCAGGGAGAGGAACGACCAAGAAAAAATCAGGAGAGATACAGACTTTTCACTCTATGGCTTTTGTATCTTTGAATTTTGTACCCGTGTATCCCATACATATTCTAAAATCATATTTAAGAACACTAGGGAGAAAATAATGCCTGTGTCCAAAAATATTCAGCCAGGTGAACAGTGCTTCACATTTAATTATATGCCTTACAAGAAGTCAAGATAAAAAGCCCTGCAATATCCAAATGATTTGCATTTCATCTTCTCCCCACTCACCAGGAAGCTCTACATAACAAAGACTGTTTTAACTTTGGGTAAACATCTTTTCCACCTACTGTTCTTTGGATTGTTTAAAATAAACTTCCCATGGTAGCACAAAGAAGGTGATTTGGTGGCAACAGCTATTTCCTTTCCGTATTAATCAACATCAGCCTCCTTACAAAAGCTTCCCCCAACAAGCACATGTTCTGAGTTGTTTTTTTTTTTTTTTAAAGGGTGCCAGTCTCCTTAGCCAACATCCACCCTTCATCTCTAAATCCCTCTATTTAGAAATTCCGAGGCCAAAACTACACTGTTCTCATACCTGAGAGAAAAATCCCCCATCTGGTACAGTCCTCCTTGACAAAGGGTGAATGTCAGAAGGTTTTGAGCAGGCAAGACAGAACGTGATGCTATGAGTGAGGGCCTTGGAGAGAGAATGCCTAAGTTTGGACCCCGGGTTTGTCAAAACTATCAATTATATATTGATTTTTCTTGTTTGCTTCTCTGAGTTTTGTAGATGATGATGATGTTGACAAAAATAGGTTATCATTATTGTAACAAAGATCACAGAAGGTAACACTGAGAGTACTTACTAAGTAAAATTGGACAGTTTACATAACCTCCGTAGGCCCAGTTCCTTACCTGTAAAATATGGATAATAATAATACCACCTAGTCTGATAGCACAGCCTTTCATTCTGTAGTGAAGTAATAGAATTAGTGTGATTAATAGAATCATTATTGTGAGTAATAGAATTGATTTGCTGGGTCACAACTGGAATTTCTTTAATTGAATGAGACAGAATAAAATGGAATAGAATAGGAAAAAATATCATGAATTTTAAGCATAGTGAAAGTCGACCGTGAACTTTTTCCATTCATATATTACATATACACAGAGGGAGTATATGTGTACTAAGTCTCAACTTCTTATTGGGGGTCATGTTCAAAAGCTTAAAAGCCTCTGTTATAGGCTGACTACTACAGAAAAAAAATATATCAATAAATACCAAGTATTTAGTACACTGCCTAGTATGTAGTAAGCACTCTCAATGTTGCCCTCTGTGATCTTTGTTATAATAATGATAACCTATTTTTGTCATCATCATCATCATCGTCATCTAAAAAGCTCAGAGAAGTAAACAAGAAAAATCAATAAATAATTGATAGTAGCAATATATATATAATACACATCTTATTGAAGTTTAACAATATTAAATATCTACAGAAATAATTGTCAAAGATTACTTGGAAAATTAAAAAAAACAGAAAATGAAAAGTAATAATATAGTAGATCTACATAACATGGTTCAGGTAAGAGAGACACTGAATTTAGGGGCCCTCAGCAATCTGGTAAACAATAAACTGTGTGTGTATGTGCATGTGTGTGAGAGAAGAGTATTCAAACAGGTTCATGATTACCTGGAGAAAATATTTTCTCTTTCTACTGATTACATGTTTCCAAAGGAACAATCCATTTCTCTATCTTGTCTGCAGCAACGTGCAGGAGGTAAGGGGTTGAATAAGTTTCACCAGTAATCCAATCACTGGACAAGAATATGTTAACTTGTGCACAGTAAGAAAAAATGGGAGGAGTTACATATGAGGAGCATATAGTTTTTGTTTCTGTGCTCCTCATCGTAATTTGAAAAATAAAACTGGCATTCTGATTTGCACATACTGGTGAGTACAAAGCTGTGGCTGAGATGTAGACCAATTCTTTATCGATCAAACTCCATTTTAGAGCCACATGGCTAGAATCATATGAACACTGTAAGAGATATGAAGCCTTTCTGGGCCACCAAATATAGGCCTCCAAAGAAAGATGTATCCCAGTGCTTTTCAAAGTTTTGTTTAATGGCAGGACCCAATCTAAAATTTTGTGATATGTAAAACAGAAAACCAAGGCCTCCCTAGCTGACACACGTCAGGGGCATGACGGTGGCACAGGACGGGGAGGGAGAAAGCTGAGAAACTTTCCAGATCTTTCCCCACCAATGCTTCCTCCTTCCACGTGGCAGACCTTGGAGTAACTCTGTGGGATAATTTGATAGTGTCTATTCTACCTGTGTATTTATTAAACTGTAACATGTATCACGATGATTGGGAAGACTTGTTAGAACCCAAGTGACTGGACTCCACCAGTGTCTGATTTAGAAGGCCTGGTGTGAGGCCTGGGAATCCGCATTTATTACAAGTTTTTCAGATGCTGCTGATGCTCCTAGTCCAGTGACTACACTGAGAATCTCTGCTCTGCCATGTCTCTTCAACACATTTGCTTCATGGAACAAAAACAAGGATCACCTGCATTTTATTTCTTTACAACTAATTTGAGAGATTTAAATATTTCATTAAGATAACATTCTAAAAATCCAAGATATAAAAGTAACTGGATTTGAAGATTTCCATTTCAATCAAGCAATTTTTAAATCCTAGTGATTTAGCATCATTAATTGAGAGCACAACCACCAGAGCACGAGAAAGCTCTGATAAAGTAACAAACGTCCCTAAAAGTTCTTTAGGTTCTGTTTCCTTACAGAACAATAAATGTTCCCTGTTTGGAAATAATCCCCAAATGTTCCCTCTTTTTAAAATTGCATGAATTCTTAACATACGCGGTACATATATTATAATCTATGACTGAATGGAGGCCTTTCTTTTCTCAGGAAGAATGGAAGGATGTTATTTTGGGAACAGTAAGGCTACCTTTACCATTTTTTTTCTAACTGGCAAAATACTGCAGTAAAGTATTGCTCAACTCAGACTGAAACAATTTTCCTATCTGTCAAAATATTTTAAATAGTATCAAGCTAGTATTACTTTGTCAAAACATTTCATCAGAAACAGTATCTAAATTTAAACAAGCAGTTCCTCAAACTATGTAAGTAAGGTGAATAAACTGTCACTGACACAATATATTTTTTGGAAAATCCGCAAAGCTTCATTAGAAAGACCGTGAAGGAAATGTGTGTTTAAATCAGGGATAAATGTATACCAGGTAGAGAAAAATGAATACTGCATAAGGGACCGAACATTTCATGGGGCTAGGAATGAAATGTTCTTCCCAAACAGCATAACACAAACCCAGCTTTACAAATAATTCTGGCTCGTCTCAGTAAACTTGCATGTGTGAGACAATCTAGGTGATGTAGATTAATCTAGATACCTCAACAAGCATAAGCGGGAGTTTGGGATTTGGAGTTAATGCTAATTCTCCTCTCACCAGCCCCATGACTTTGTTCAGGTTTCCTGATGCTTATGGACCTCAGTTTTTCCATCTACACACACAGGCGAAACCTGACTTACAGACTTCAGATATGGCACTAAGAAGGTATTTGATGGACTCTTTATTGTCCTGCCTTTGTGTTCATCCATAAAACCTTCTATTAATTTTCTTACAAACGCTGCTAGTTCAGAACCACATAAAAACAGTGTTGGACCATGTCTAAAGCTGTTTCACTCCGATCTGCTTTTGAAAACATACTGTAGCCGATGCTGCTGGCGGCCCCTCTGTATCTACTTAATTTTACCACTGTAGTAGACACTGGCCAGACTTTGCTTACAAACCGTCAATACCTGTGTTTCTTTCCTGGTGGTCAGAAGAGATGGGGACATCACATCCCTGTGCCCATATCCCTGGCCAGTAGCCCTCGAGCGATGACTAGGGTCAAGAGTCAGTATGGAAGTACCTCAGCTCCCTCACCCCTGAGAATATCTCTGACGTGCACGTTGTACACTAGAATTCAACCTTAGTTACCCAGCACGGCAACTTACTTGATATCATATTATATTTTTGGCTGCCTCCCATTCCCTTTCTTATATCTCCTATTAGAGTCTCCTGGAATTTCCTCCCAAGTAAAAGACTTAAACTTGATTCCTTGCCTCAGGGCGTACTCGGGATTGGGGTGGACACAAAGTAAGACACATCTTGATGTTTCAGCCCACTCATCTTGGCTCAAGCTACCTTCTTTGTTCTAAGAGTCTCTGAAACTAAAAAGTAGCACCCCCTTATGCCCTACTCCAGGTTTTCCTGATCGGCCCGGCCCATTGTGCCAGCTCTCTTTTCTGAACGTTTAAACAATTATTGCCTTTACTCTTTATTTGTTCTATACTGCATGGTGTGTTATGTGCATGTTTTATCTTCTCATCTAGTAGACCCCCACCTAGAGAACAGAAACTTTGCTTCTTTTTACTCTCCATAGGGGTAGAGCATAACTTTGTGTCATTCAAATGGCTATTGAATTACTACTTCTCTCTGTTGACTTACAGACCAGAAAACCTGCTGATAAAAGGGGAGTCATACTTTATTTAGCTTAGAGTTTAGATATGGTTCTTTGAGCGCATATGGTTTCGCAGAGTGAGAGAAGGTAAAGGGAACAGCACATTCGAATGTAGTTTTCTGAACTCTAAAGAGAGCACTGTTCCAAAACACGTTTTCAGTTTCCTTATTTTTCAGGGTTGGAAGAGAATGCAGAGGAAATCAACAACATTTATTTGTCCTTTATTCAAACCAAATATCATTCACCTATATTCTTATTCAACAGTTGTTTACTGAGCACTTGCTATGTGGCTGGCACTAGCCTAGGAAACCTGCACACATTATTTGGGGGAATATGATTATAGTTGAGGGTGAAGATGAAAGAAGATAGATAATATGTGAGGAAAAACAAATACACCAAAAAATAAAATTGAAATTATAAAAAGTGGGGCTATAAAGGAAAAATACAGAGTCCAATAAAAGAGATTAACCGGGGGAGAAAGGGGCTACCTAGATGGGGCTGGTCAGGGAAGGTCTTTCTGCCCTGAGGAATGATCATTTGAGCAAAAAAAAAAATTATTATTATTTTCTATCAAGAAATGTCATTTGAAAATGTGGGTTCTTAAAAAAAATGTTTACCCTATTCCAATAAAATTAAGGACTACAACACTCTGTTTTATGAA
Source organism: Pteropus medius (assembly GCF_902729225.1). Lineage (NCBI taxonomy): Eukaryota > Metazoa > Chordata > Mammalia > Chiroptera > Pteropodidae > Pteropus > Pteropus medius. The sequence goes on along the minus strand of NW_024342467.1, from coordinate 7,618,343 downwards.
GACAGATTCCCTAGCAGGAGAATGTGAAAGAGGGGGTGGGACCAGATATGACTATCCAGGACAGCATGCTTAATTCTGATACATCTTCCATTCAGGGTACCACCCTTCCATCCTGCTTGGGAATTCCTCTTAAAGAAATCACAAGACTTATCCTTAGATAAGCAGAAAGACATTACCACTCTGTCTCCATGGATATTGGTATATCTCCCTGAGTTATTAAGTATTAATTTAATGTAAACAGTGGAGAAGGTGATATAGTCTATGATCTCCTGGTAGATGATCTAAGTTCTAAGATTCAATAAACCACATTTCCTTTTTTGTCACCGTGAAGATACTTCTCTTCAACGTACACTGAGCATTTGCATTGTCATGGCTTGTTTATGTATCTGTGTCTGCTGTACTGTTAACCTGCTAGACCTGAAGGAAAGAATAGCCTTCCGGTCCCCACAGCACAATCCATAATATCTTATCTATAACAGGTGCTCAGTCAGGGTTTGCCGAATGAACTAATAATATTATTAGTCTTTATTAGATGCTTAATATTTTCTAGGCACCATGCTACTTGCTGCTGGTATTGCTTAAGATGGTGAGCTCTGGAGTCAGCCTGACCTTAAAACCTGACCACTGTCACTACTAACTCTAGACCTTTGGGAAGGTAGTTTGCAATCATCATTTCTTAGAGATCCCATCCAGGAAATCAAATAATAATTACTAACTCATAAGTTGGTCATGAATATTAAATGACAGTGTATAGAAGATGCTTAGCACAGTGCCTGGTGTATTGTAAATGCTGAACTTCTAAGCTCATATAATCCCACAATAGCACCATGTAACATGAGAGCACTGCGGGTTGGAGACTCATATCACATTTCTCATGACAGGCAGAGCCCAGATGAACCAAAATCTATGGGACTCTGCATCAGTCCGCTTTTAAGTTAAGCTGCTACAACGAAGAAATAATACAGTGGTTTAAACAACTGAGAAGTTTATTTCTCTCTTGTACGGTATTCTAGATTAGCAGTGCCTCCCACAACCAATATTCTTTTCATCTTTTGCCCTGACGTTTTCTAGAGCACTTTTGTCAACTTATAGTAGAAGCTGGATCAAAATCATTTGAGGTTCTAGCCAACAGAAAGGGAAGAAGTGTGGAGAATAACAAACTAATGTCTTAAAGCACAGATCCACATGGACAAATCACTCAGATTCTGTTGACAAGAACTTAGTTTCATGGCCGTCCCACCCCAGATGGGGACCGAGAACTGTAGCACCCAGCTAGTCAGCCATGTGCTCAACTACCATTTTATCTCCATGGAACAAGGAGAAAAGAATTTTGGTAGACAGCTAGCAATCCCTGCCATGGACTCCAGACCTATGCTTTTCAACATAAAGAATCTAAAGTTTCATTCCATAACTACCTTTTCACCATCACTGAAAATTTAGTTTATTGTGTTAGTTACCTGACTATGATAGGGTAAATTTACCACACACTTAATAATTGCATTAATTCATGTTCTGCCCTTTCTATAATAAACCATCAATCTCTTAGTGGCTAATTTATGTTACTGTATCTAGTGAAATATGCTTTTAGAAAAGGCCATGAAAAGATCTATTGACAAAATCATACTTAATATTACATATGTGGTAAATTAAAACCTGAAAAAAAATTACTTAACTGAAAATTACTTAACCTGTTGTTAGCTGGTAAATCAATTACATATAGAAATCCAAAAACAGAAAAGCGTGAAACTAATACTTGTTGAACACCTACCAGTATTCTAAGTGCCTTAATTAATTCAAACAAATAATTACTGAATACTCATTATGCCCAAACACTGTAGGAGAGACTAGACACAGTATGTACCCTAGAAGGTTAGTTTCTAGTTTTACATAATTATTTCATTGTACCTTTACTATCACTTTACAGAGTAAACATTACAGATAAGGAAACTGAAACTCAAAAAAGTAAAATCAATTTGTCTATGGTTTCTAGAAGGTTAAGTTCAAGTTTTATATAAAGTATTTCATTTTACCTTCACTACCACCTTACAAAGTCGAGATTACAGATGAAGAAACTGAGAATCAGAAAGGTAAATTCAATTTGCAAATGTCATTTAGTTAGTCAGTGATACTGTTTATGTTAAAACCCAGATCATCTTAGCTTCAAGACCAATGCCCTTCCCATGATGTCCCAACCTTCAGCTCCACACACACCACACAGGTTAGCAATGACTTAACCAAAAAAGAATACATCGCACACTTAATATCACCATATGGATTTTTTTTTCTCGTTTTCTGACTGAAATGATGCTTAAAAACTACATATGTCAAGTGAGTCCCCATCGGAACCATAATTAGAGAACGGTGCACATGGGCATACGTCACAAGTGGCAATTGGCACTGACCCAAAAGTGTAAACAAACAAGCAGACTGAGAGTATTATTAATCGCATGCACATTGTATACTTAATTGCAACTTGGGCTCTTAAAGCTAGAAGAGAAATTTTCACTTAAGGAGACTGCCAATGGACAGTGAGAACTCTGTCCTTAATATCCAAGTATTTTAGATTTTGGAGAACTACACATAAGGCTTCAGAGTCACTAAACAGTTAAGTGAATTACTTAGTCAAGTACATACATACAAAAACACTAAATTAGAAGATTTACACAAAATCCATTTTATTAAACACTGAATTCTGTGGTAGTTGAGAAGAAATAGGAAAACATAGGTGTGTTCAGACTCTATCATCTGAGAACTTCTAAATATTAAAGCAGACCTTTCCCCACCGCATCCTTCATTGGCCCTTAGGATTAGACGTGACTGTCTGGTGGAGAGATGAGAGGAGGGGCTGGAAGTCCTCACTTACAGGCAAACTTATTTTGATCCCTTGGTCTCTGTAATATGAGTTACAAATAAAGACAATATGGTGATGCATTCTATACATGTTTATTGTTAAATATTTTTATATATGTAAATTCATACATCCAAATGCAGTAGGAGTCAAAATTTTGGTCTCTATTTCTACATTTAAATGCTTAGATTGTGATATGAAAGAAAGTACTAAGCTATTTACTATCTCAGAGGGATACTAAATGAAAACTAAGCCTCTGGAGTAAAATAGAGGATTAAATCACTTCTGCAAAAAACGTAGTGTTTGTTCTTTTTTTGCTATAATTATTCTTAGCGTAAGGTTAAAATAAAGATAACTTCATGTTCTATCACAAAATGCAACTTCAACTACCATTCTTAAATTAACTTGCTCCATCTGAGAATATAGACATTATATTTTCAAATCACTTAGACAATAGCTCGTGACATTTTTACCTTAAATTATAATTCTGATGCTTATTTTGAAAAGCTGGAAAGTTCCAATCGAACATTTAACTTGAGGGAATATTCTTTTAAGCAATTTCACACAAAATAAGTATGATATGGTCTTTGAAATGCACATGCCATAAAAAATTTATTTTTTAAAAAAGTACTGTGCAAGAAACAGTGTTTACCCCTAAAGAACAAAACATTTGCATTTATTAACTTCAGCTTTACAGAAACAAGTTAATTTTTTAACTTGACTTAATTCTTTAATTGACAGTATTTTTCTCAGCATGGTTCATGAAGTATTGTGTAAATGCTTCTTTGTTATATTAACTAGAATCTATGATTTCAGAATTTTCAACTGCTGTTTCATGACCATTACTAAAACTATTGTTTCATCTAAAAGTAATTTTTGTCAGTTACATATATGAAATCATCTTTGTCTTCTAAAATGTGCCAGAAATGTCTTTAAAAGCAAGCATAGACAAGATAAGGCTCAGCCTAGCTTTAATATAATCTACATGTTTACATAGAAATAGTATGTATTATACATAGTTTAAGAACTTTAAAATTTATACTTAAGATATTTACTTATATTTTCTTAAGGTATTTGCAAACTGAAAAACTGAATCAATATGTTCTTAATTTTATTTTTATAAAATACCTCTACGTATAATTAACACATTGCTTTATAATCTGCTTTTTTTCCACTTAGTATACAGAAAATGTTTTATATATTATGAAATACATTTCTGTAATGTGTTACACAACCTGCTTTTAATAGGTCCTTCAGTTCATTGTGTTTCTTTATTAAGGTATTGGTAAGTCAAAGCAAACATGATATTTATGAAAGGATGCATTCCACCTGTTAAAATCAGATCTTACCCTTGCCATTCCTTGGGAAAGTAAGTATATCTAGAGAGAGACAGCATTAGGAGGAGGAAGACCTGGATTTTAGGGCGGTGATATCAGAGTTTTAGAAAAGTTACTTAATATCTCTTGGGACCTAAAATATTTATTGGTAAAAGTGTAGATAATAAATAATATCTTATGTGTCAAAAGAATTTCTTGAGAAATCTTCATATTTTAACATCTTGACTAAAAGATGCAGCTCACTGGAGTCAAGCAAGAGTAAAATGCTAAGGTGAAGGAGAATGTGGGTCCCTTCCTCTGTGCAACTTCCCTCTCCATTGCAGAGCCCCAAATGACAGATCCTGGAGATTTTCCTTCACTACCAGACCAATCATACTTTTCAACCAAGTACAAGTTTGCCTCTGCTTTCTCAACCCATTTGTCAAATTGTGTCAAGCCATGCATTTTATTCAGTGACAGCCTTTCTTTCTCTAACCTCTCAAGATGAACACTTTCTCATCTGACTGTAAAAAATCAAATTATGTAACTCCATTTCAAGGAAAAAATAATCTGCAATGGCATCGAGACCCAAAACACCATTTGTATGCAAAGAGAGTTAAACTACTAGAAAAGTACCCTTGCCAGGAGAGTGTGGTATCATTAAACACAGAACTAAATTTGAAGCAGAAGTAACAGAAAAAAACATATCTTGAAATGTGATAGGGTCCATTACGCTTCTTGATGAGATTACTTGCCTCTCTAATACATTACCCAAAGGCGCTTACAAAACTGAGGGAATATATTACATTGGAATTATCAGAACACTTCTAAGTAGGTCAAATTTTGAAGCAAAAAAAGGTTTCAAATTTTATGCAGTGTTACCAAAAAAAAAAAAAAAATCTTAGGGAGCTGTACAACCAATGTGCTAATAACTTACTAAAATAATTTTTTTAAAGTCTTACTTTTGCATAAACATTAAATACCACTTTAAAATGCAGAGGAACACACCTGAGGCTGTTCTTTTGCTGTCATCTTAATTTCATTTTTATTAATAAACTGAATTTTAATTATATAAATATCTTTATTCATTTGGAAACTTGAGAAAAGTGGGGCTCTAAAAAAGTTTAAAATCTAACTTTTATTATTTTGAATCAAACAAATTCAATCTGAATTGTAAATATAAAATACTTTTTATCCCACCTACTGGGTTTTCATTCATGATGTTATTACGAAACCACCAAATTCTGGTACAAGTTTACTAAAATTTTAGTTTTCTTATAGGTAAATCTAAAATAGCAGGTTTACTCTTTGTTTTTATAACTTTTCATATAGGAATACTGAAAACATCCTAGCAGCTGTGACACATGCCTAAGAGTGTCCTATGTAGTAATACGATCACAGAAAAACTGACATAAGCACCTAGCCAATAAAGTCCAAGTTGAATAAAAGAATGTCGATCTCTGCAGGAGTAAAAATTTATTTTAAAATCATCTCAAGTAAGAAAATTTAGGTCTTTTTAAAAAATTTCTAATGTTATGCTGATAAAGGTTAGATAAATATGGACCAAAAAAAGTACTTGTGAAAATAAATAATATTAATATAGATCTTTTTGGCTTACATTTGCCATAGTACCTGAATAGTCCACCATTAAGCACCATTTTATGGGCAGGCAATGAAGCCCCCAAGTGAAGATGCCATCTGGGAATGAATATATTAGGCCAATAATAGCGTATTGTGAATTACTGTGAATAATACAGACTTAACATGTTAGCATTACTAACTAGCAGGCCTCTGAGAAAAGGGAATATAGAACTGTATAAATCTGGTGTGAGGGAGGAAAGCAGAGTGAAAACTCTCAGGCTTAGGCTCTAACAGGTAAAAAGGAGATCATGAAGGTTAAAGAAAGAAATGCTCAAAAGGCAGAGAAAATGTTTAAATGATTACATGAATTATCTAGTGCCACAGGTAATGGTAGAAATAAAACATTAAGAGCTTTTTTTTTTATTTATTGTTTTTTGCTTATTTTTATTTTAAAATCCTCCCGTTAGCCTCTGGTAACCATCATTCCACTATTTTTTTCTATGAGTTTGACTACTTTAGATACCTAATATAAGTGGAATCGCAGTATTTATCCTTCTGTGACTGCTTATTCCACTTGGCATAATGTATTCGAGGTTAATCCTTGTTGTAGCATATGACACGATATCCTTTTTTTGTGGCTAAATAATATTCCATTGTACATATACCACATTTTCTTTATTCATTCATCTGCTGATAGACATTTAGGTTGTTTCTACCTCTTGGCCATTACGAATTGAATATTGCAATTAACATGGAAGTGCTAATATTTCTTCAACATCCCAATTTCAATTGTTTTGGATAAATACCCAAAAGTGGGATTGCTAGTACATATGATAGTTCCGTTTTTAATTTCTTGAGGAATCTCCATACTGTTTTCCATAGCAGCTACACTATTTCAAATTCCTACCAATAGTTTACAAGGGTTTCAACTTCTCCACTTCCTCACCAACACTTATTTTGTTTTAAATAACCAACTAACAGGTGTGAGGTGATATATAATTGTGGTTTGGGTTTGTATTTTCCCGATGATTAGCAACATGGAACATCTTTTCATATACCTATCTGCCATTTATATGTTTTATTTGGAGAAATATCTATTCAAGTCCTTTGCCCGTTTTAATTTAATTCAATTTAATTTATTATTATTTTTATTTTGTTTTGTTATTGAGTTGTATGATTTTAACCCCTTATTAGGTAGATGATTTGCACATATTTTCTTCCATTCTGTAGCTTGATTATTTCCTTTGTTGTGCAGAAGCTGTTTCGTCTGACGTAGCCTCACTTGTCTATTTTTGCTGTTGTTGCCTGTGCTTTTGGTGTTATATCCAAGAAATCCCTGCCAACACTAATGAAGTTTCCCCTATGTTTTTTTCATAGGAGTTTTATAGTTTCAGTATTATGTTTAAGTATTGAATCCATTTTGAGTTGATCTTTGTGTATGGTAGAAGATAATAGTCTAATTTCAGGGACAGAGACATTTTTAAAACTCTAATTTCATACCTTGTTTAGGGAGACATATATGTTACTGCATATATATATATATACACACACACATAAACATTTTAACATGAATTAAAGAAACAATCAAGAAAAGTCCAGAATTGTGTTTATCCTGGGGGATGGGGGCGGGGAGTCACACAGGAGGCTTCATTGGTAATGGTTAATTCAATTTCTAAGTTGGTTACAAGTACCTAGGAGTTTATTATATTCATACACACACACAATTTTAGATATCTAAACCATTTTATAATAAAGTAAAAATAAAAATGTTTAATTTTAAAGAGGTCTTTGTAGCATTTTTAAAATCAATCTAATAAATTTTTAAATTATTTCTAATATTAAACTTCCCTAATATACACTTGAGCATAGGAACTAAGTCTGCTTAAAGGTTCCAGCTCTGATGTAAAGAGTCCAACATCCATTGGGTGGAGCACTGCCCTCTATTTCTAACTATATAGATGAATTCTGTTGAAAATTAATTCTGCAGAGGTAGTTTGTAGACATGCACTTTACTTTTACTTATTCACTTCTTTCTACCAAATTTCAAGATGAAAACAAGATCCAAAGACTACTTACTCTATAAACTTATTGGTAGGCCATGAAAAACAAAGTAAGAGAGGCCCCGTTCTCTTGCGGAAAAACTCTAGCGAATAATCACTATTGCCAAGCCTCACAGTGGCACTGAGCAAGTCTACAACATAGTCTACGTCAGACTCAGTACTATTGACATGTTAGATAAAAATAATTTGTTGTGTAAAGTTGTCCTGTGTGTTTTAGACTATTTAGCAGCATCCTTGTCCCCTACCCACTAGAAACTAGTAGCATACCCTGCCCCAGTTGTGACATTCAAAATTATCTCCAGGCATTATCAAATGACTCCAGTTGAGAACCCCTAGTCTATGTGAATGGCACCCTCAGAAAAGGTACTCTTTGGCCTTGACATTGGGAATACAAATACAAAGAAAGTGCTGGTTTCAAGCAGTTTATAATTTAGGGAACATAAACTTAGAACAGCATAAATAGTTTATCATTATTTCCCTGAATATTATACAGTCACATAAAAAATAAGGAAATTTATAAATATACCGTCATTAGAAAACTAACAGGACTCTTAAATAGAATTAGTTTTCATGTATTTATTCAATTAGTCAATAGTAAAACTAATTAGTTAATGTCAAAATACAATAACATTTTTTAAAAATTAAATTTTCTGCCGAATTTCTGTGACAGTGAGTTCCGCGTTACCAAATCTCATGATGTTTTTCTGGATAATTTATTAGCTCTTTATTTAGTATTGGATATAGATAATCACTTCTTTCTCCTGAATATTCTGTGTTTTCTGGGTTTTCTCTATTCTCTGGCCATTATTTATCCATCTCCTTTACTGATCACTTTTCCTGTATCTGTCTTCTAAATGTTGGAGTTTCCCATGGTTATGTACTTTTCTCACTTCATACTGCCTCCCTAAGTGATCATATCTAAATCCATACCATCAACATACCGTCAATTGCCTACTTGACATACTCCTTTGAAAGTTTCAACAGCATTTCAACTGAGATGTCTAAGCCTGTTCTTCCAATTTTCCCCATCTTTGTGTATGACATCTCCCTAGACCCAACTGCTCACGCCATAGGGTCATAATTGACATTCTTCACTCCCACCTTCAAATGCAATTCTTTCCCAAGTCTACTGATTATACAAGATCTCTCAGCTCTATCCACTACCCTTTTCCCTACTGACACTACTTAGTTCAAGCTACCACCATTTCTGGACTAGGTGACTGTAAGAGTTTCCTGATCTGTTTCTGTCTACTCTTGCTCCTTGAGAATCTAGTCTCCACTTTGCAACTCATTTAAAAGTTGTATTCAAATCATGCAACTTCCTGTGTAAACTTTCAATCACTTCTGATTGCACTTAGAAGAGTACGCAACCTCCCTACCATGGCCTACTAGGCCCTGCACAAGCTGGACTCTGCTGCTGTAACTTTCCCCTTTTTACATGATTCAGCCCTGCTGGCCTTTATTCTCTTTCTCAGAGAAGCCAAGCTCTTTACCACTTTGGCACATACAGTTCTCTGTGACTAGAGGGTTTTCTGTGTCATTCAGGCTCATCTTAAAGTGAACCTCTCTTGAGAGGGACTTTTCCTGATTCCAATTTATATATGCCATGCTATATAAATATTTAATATGTATCATCACATAATTCATACTACACCTCTATGAGCTCAGTATCATTTTACAGGTAAGGAATTAAAGGCTTACGAAGGTTAAAAAAATACCCCAGATCACAAGTAACAGGATTTGAACCATGGCTCTCTAATCCCAGAGCTTGGGCTGTTATCCACACACACACTGTCTTTCCCAATGTAGTTAGTACAATGAAGACAGAATAAGATAGAATGTATTTTATAAACTACAAGTTACCTCACTTCATATAACTTTTTTTCATCTCCTAGTCAATAAGTTTTCTGAGGGTAGAAGATATGATTATTGACCTGTGGTTGTCTAGGGCAGGTGATACTAAAAAACAATAGCTAAATGGTTAAAAGAAAAAAAGAGAAAGAGAACTCACCTCAAGGAAAAACATGCTTTATTTAGTCAAGACTGTTAATAAAACAGCAGTGACAAGTGTTAAAGATTAGGGCAGAAAAGGTGGATTTGGCAACATAAGGGCATTGATATTCAGTCACCCAGTAGAGGTAACCAAGCCCTTTAGAAATGGCATTAGTGCTCAAAGAAGGGGACCCCTGACAAGCTAAAAGGCACTTCTCAACCTGTCTCTAACCATAAACAGATGTGAAAATTTCCAATCTTAAATCCTACTTTATAAGTTGTGAATGACGTATTTTATGAGATAAGGACTTTAGACACACACACACACACACACACACACACACGAAGAAGAAGAAAAGAAAAAGATAGAAAGAAAAGAAAGAAAAAATAAAGAAAGAAGAAATGAGGAGTGGTGGAATAATTCTGGAAAAAAAAGTGGTTTACAATTGCCAGTACTAAATAGCCTCTTTGCTTTCTCAAAGATTTAAGGATCCAGGGATTCTTTACAACAATGAACCTTCCCATTGCACTCCCTCCCCCACTGGCAGCCTCAATTCCATTTAAACATCTCCTCCCTTCTCTGCAAAAAAGATAGCAGTATTTCAAATCTCTTTCAATTTTTTTATAAGCAAACTTGGCTGATCTTATCAAGATGACAAAAGTACTATAGCCAATGAAGGAAAGATAAAGATGAAAGATTGCTGATCCTATCAAGTTGGCTGATAAGAGAAGTCAATCATTTATATCTGATGTTTTCATTTTTAGCTGGATATTCCAGAAAGTGCCACTTCTCAGTGAAGGAAAAAAATTTAAATGCACCATTACTCCATTGGAGGGGGGAAAAAAAATTCTCCAAAGTTGTGAAATTAACTTCTCCCTTCATTCACACATTTGGTTCTATTTTTACAGTTGTACCAGGGATCTAAAAGGAAAAGCACTGAAAGTCAATTCCAGGTTTCTAAAATGTCTGACTGTGCATGTCCCAGTTCTTTTCAGCACCTCCTGGAAGATTCAGCCAATTTTCATTTCTGCAGCGTATCCGTGTTTATCATTTGTTTTACAACAGCACTGCATGTTCTTGAAAATTGACTTAGATGAATTTCAGCCATCGTTTACAAAAACTCGAAAGAGAAAAATGGTCTTAAAAAACAAAATCTACCATTGAGGCTTAGTTAATTTACTAAAAAAGCATTTCTTTTTTTTATCCTCTCATTTCAAGATTTACTTCGATATTTTACAGTGATAACTCCACCCTCAGCCTCCCCAGTCCCTGTATTTGTCAAGATTTATGATAAATTTCCACCTTATAATTAGGCATTATGAAAATTCACTGTGGAGAAAACTAGTGCTAAACAAAAGCTTTTCCAATCAGCTTGCTTTAAAGGAATATTGATGAATTTCATCCTCAGTAAGGCTAAGAGCAAAATCCTGGATGCATTTTGATTGCACATATATGAATGAACTGATTTCTTACGGACAAATGCTCTAAGAAGTGGTTAAGTTAAAGAGACCTGGAATGAAATCCTAGCTATCTCTTACTAGCTTGAGTAATCAAAGGAAATTGCTTAATCTCTCCATGCTCCAGTTTCCCTATCTATAAAATGAAGATAATAACAGTTAGTGTCACATAGGGATATTAGGATGATTAAGTGAGAACATCATTCAGTGCAGCTCCAGGCACATAGTAAATGCTCAGTAAATAGCAGCCATTAGTATTTTTTCTCAATGTGATAGAGAAGTAATAAACTAGGGAAGGTCCTCACTTCCCCAGCTGCCATCCTCAGAATTTCACCATCTTTATTACTAATAAAAAATTTATCAGGGCAGCTTGCAATTCTGGTAGGCTGAGGCAAGCCAGAAGACTTCTGTCTCAGAGAAGAAGGGACGAGAACTCACATGTGAGGCAACCTCGAAGGCCTAAGAGGTTTGCCTAAACCCAACCACAACACATCCCTTGACAGGGATTAGAGGAGCCCATGACTCTTCCTCAAATCTACTCTTTGCTCTGTGGGCTTAGACAAATTTCCACTCCCTCTTCCTCAAAGTCTTCCCCTGACACTATTTGTTGTTAGAGAGAGTTAACTCAGAACTGGTGGGGAAGAGGAGGAGCGGAGAGTTTCCAGGGACCCAGGAGCAATAAGAGATCTCTCTGTAGACAGGGCCTACCTTCGAGTCACCAAATAAATAACCAGGAGAAAAATAATGGTCATAAGACAACCAAGCTTTCTGTTTTAACACATCTCATCTCCATGATCATTCTAATAGTTTCAGCGAACAGTTCTGGGGCTAACTTACAGTGAGCACTCCTGTTCTCGGCAAGTGGTGAAGTCTTTACAAGCGCAGTCTCATTGTCTCCTGTTCTCGGAAGATCAGTATTATTATTTTCATTTCTGAGGCACAGAAAGGTTATGAAACTTTTACATGGACACTGGATTGCAATGGAATAAAAATTTGGCCCCAAATAGTCTGGCTCCAGAGTCCCTGATCTTAACTATTACCCTCTCCTCTCATTCCGACTGTAAAACCACCATTAGAAACTTGGTCTTGCTTTCTCAGACTCCTAATTGAATTTTCTGTAATAATATTTCCCTAAAACTTATATTACTGAACTGGAATAAGCCTTTGGGAGGTCCTAGGCCTCTTTCATTTAATATTCACAATGGGCACATTTCAAATCTTGTGATTTATCTAAGGAGAGGGAGGGTACCACGGAGATGTGAACGAACCAACAGGAGCCCCGAGGAGTTCACAGCTCTTGAAGCTGTGTGATAGCTGCACGGGGAACGTTGACTCTACTTTTGTTTGTGTTTGAGATTTTCCATAATAAAAAGTTGAAAGTAAGAAAAATTTCAACCACAAAGATAATCGAAAGATCTTAAACTGTTTCGGGATCCAGAGGGACATTCCGGTTCAGTCAGTGCCTCTGCTGATAATGCCAAAGTCTAGATTTCAAGAACTGAGACTGTAGAAATTTATTCATCAGAAATTTTACTAACACAAGAATCCTCCCCTCCAATCCTCAGAATATCTTCGCCTTGTTTATCCGAAACAGTAAAGACAGCCCCAGAGTTGAATCTTTTTCTCACTTGAATGTGTTTTTGTTGTCGCTGGAGCTGCAGATGGGAAAACCTTTTGCTTCTCTCCTCATAACGGGTTTATCTTTCCACAGCCTGCAAATTACTAAAGACTATTTGCATAGTCAAACTTTAAAATCCCCACCCCCGATATCCTTTTCACAGTTCTCTTTAAAAATCAAAAGAAAGAAACTTACCCGTTCTGTTATGCATTCCCTCTTTGCCAAAGTGTGCCGTGGTTTCAAAAACTAGCCCAGTCCTTCTGAACTTTACTGTATCCGTTATAATATTAAAGAGCCACAAGGAAGGGAAGTGGTTAGTCAACTTGCTAATTTTATCAGTCCCTCCCTCTGGTTAAATAGTACCTGATGCTACAGACGCAAAGTCCGTTTTCCAGCTCACTTTCCTGCTACAGTACAACTTTATAAAAACAGCATAACTTGCGGGGAAAGAGAGTGACAATATCTAGTTCATAGGCATTAGACAGTTAATGAATGAAGATTTTATTACTATTAATAAGAAATCTAAGAGACTACAGAAACCAGCGATTCAACAAAATGAGGAGGAGGAAAGAGAATGTCAGCTGCATGCTCTAAGCAAACCTCGTCAGCTGGGTGGGAAGGGGAGTGATTTTTAATGCAATCAGAGGACGTGTGGGAAGTAGCTGGTGTTTCATTTGTTGATAAATTATTCTGCCCTGGAATGGAGCCAGTTTACCAGTTTGCCGGATATAGAGACTTCCACAACTTGGGGCCCTGGCTCAGATGATTCTCTTCCTCTGGAGTTTAGCAATTAAAACATAGGACAAAGTAGTAGATATGTGCCTTTGGATAAGGGAAAAATACACATCCTCTGACGAAGCTATGAACTGTTTTCTAGCTGTAAAGATCTGTAATAAAGGAAAAGAAAACACAGAGCTTAAGACAGATTTTAATGAAATTAAATACTTTTGAAATGGTGATACAACTGCAAAAGATTGCAACATACAAAAACCCCAGAACCCTACATCATACAATTTTCTGAGCTACTTAAATGAATGGCATTTCAATTAAATCTAGAGTATTCATTTTGAAGTATACTTCCCACCATATCTAAGGATTATGGTGTTCGAAAAAAGAATGTCTGAAAATCAAATCATCAATGAAGGCTCATTAACCCTTCCCTCTGATTGGCTGAGAAAATGTCCCTTCGGAGCAATTTTTATATATTCACATGCGGTGATGGTGTTGCAAAATGAATTTGGTAAACTGAGGCAGGCTAAGGAAACTTGCAATTCACTGCTGTCACTCTTGGTATCCCCCCTCTCAATATTACTCACCTAATAAAATAAAGGAAAAACTCTGGAGAGCTATTGAATTTATTTTCCATCTCTATAAGTTTGTTTTCTAATTAGAGCTAAGAAAATGCAGCATACTGAAGTGAAATACAAGCGATGCCTAACTCTGAGATCCCACCCACAATTTCCTTTGAAGAGCAACAACTGCATAGCTCTAAGCCCTCCAGGTCGCATCTTTATATTTGTTTGACTTTAAGGTGATACAAAATACCTAAAATCAATACTTCACACCCTTGACCAAGTTGCTTTAATCCCTCACTCACACCAGTAGCTTCTGTATCTTCAAGGAAGGAAGAGGAAAAGATACAGAGTTCCAGAGCAGAAAGAAGCGAGGGAAAACTGAAAAGGAAAGGGAGAGAACTGCCCTCACTCTCTCCTCTAAAACTCTATGCAGCCTCCCCAAATATTTACATTCAGGACACCTCCTCAGCCCCTTCCAGAAGCCTTTCTCCGCCATCTAAACATACCGACTTGCCTCTCTCTGAAATCCTAGAGCATATTTCTTCAACCTCTAAGTCTAGCCACAACATACTTCTGTGTTGTCCGTCTTTCTAGAAGACTGTCAGCCTCTTTAGGACTTATATGCGTCCTTGACGCTCACCTAGAATGTTAAGCTTATCAAACACAAAGCCCTGCTTTTAAAAACAAGCAATTTGCAATGACTTTTTTGCTAACCTAGAATGAAACTCTTGGATTCTAGACCCAACCTCCATGGCATATTTTTAAAAAATCAATAAAGTGCTCCCAGGCATGAGTAGTTACTCATTTGAGAATTCCTGCAATGCCTGCCCTCCTACCAATGAGTGAATATGGATTGAAGCGAAGTAATAAGAAGCCAGACCTTACAAGAAGGAAAGGAAAGTAAAAGACTAGAGGGTTGAGAGAACATTAGAATAAAATCTATTGTTGAAATAAGAAACAATAAACCAGACTTACAGGCACACATTGAAATAAAAGGAAAATAAGATTAACATCAGTATAGATAACATGCTAAGGCAAACTACAGACTACAGAAGTAAAGAAAACATGAAGAATGATTAATATTCTCCCATAGGAACTGAGAATTATTCCTTATTCATAAAAGATTTTGAGGAGTCTCAACTTTCCTTTTTCTCTGTATTGGAAACTACAAGGAAACTACAAATGCACTCTGATGGAGCTGTGTGCGTTGGTTATTCAGGCACCATTAGCTACGTTGTTGTCAAGGACATATGACATGGTCCAAATGGTGAACAATTCACAGTAAAGCTTCTAATAAGGAAAACCGAAATTATACGGTAGTCACAGTCCTAGAAAATTCACTGTATACTAAAACTGAATAAAAACAGTTTTGATATGTGCAACAGATTTTGTTCCTGGGCTCAAATAATTATAAACAGGTGTTTTACCCAAATGAATATTGAAAGAGATATTTGAAAATGCAGGACACAAGAAAAAGTTTTTCGGGTGCAGCACTGTCCTTCTCATTATGAGAACCCTCACATTCGTGAGACCGGCTCACTAAATACCAGCAGGACCCTCCGAGCATTGTATTGTCCTGAAAACATTCCCATAGATTTCCAACCCTTGGCTTAGGGCCAGCAGAGCCTTGGGAAAAACACTACACTAGACAAACTCAATTGCCTTCAGGACTCAGGCAGAAACATGAAGGAGGAAGGAGACCAGGGGAGTTTGGCATTGAACGCAAAGCACAGGTTCAGCTACGACGGGCCAACATCGGCAGCCACAATAGGCTCCTACCAACTGTAGCCAAGATTGTAAGCAGCGCAGAGCTTCCCATCTTTCAAGAGAAAGTAGACATCTGGAATTTTATGTCAAATCTTGTTTTCAAAAGATTGGCAAACACTTTTTGGACCATACCAAATTTGTCTGCAGGCTAACGAGATCTTTGCCCTAGGTGCTAGTTGCTTAAAAGACAAACAAATTTATAAAATACGTAATGTCAAAGATATGATATTCAGTGTGACAAGCAGATGATCAAGTGCTATGATTCAATTTTGTAAAAATGATTATATATGGATTACATAGAATAGACTGGCGTATCTGCTAACATATTAACAGGAATTCAGAATGGATGTATACTTTTTTCATTTTACTTTTCAGTATTTTCTAATTTTTCTAAAATGAACGTAAAAGATTCTACAGTAATAAATGATCAATAGAAAGTATATTTAGTTTCTGAAAATCAGAAGATAGTAGCTGTGAAAAGCTCTTTGAATGTATTCGGAAAGGACCACAGTTAAAATGAACAAACAAATGAAATTCCTCTCAAATACTCGATTCTGTTCCATGTCAAGCACTGGCTAAAGACCAGATGTAAAAATTAAGCTGTTACAGATCAGAATATGGATGTGCTCAAGTAATTGGATTTATTATCCTTGTGTTCCAGATATATAGGTCATTGTCGTATGCCCTTTATTAGACAGTTAGAGTCCACACAGGCAGGATCTAAGACTGAATGCATGACATAGAAAGCACTCAGACAATTGTGTGTCTATTAAAAAAGACCTAGGACTTTAAAAGAGGTAAAAAATAAATTTTCCTATGAGCTAAATAATAATAATAAAGTTAACTTTTAAAATGAAGATGCTTTAATAACTTAATTACTTTTTTCCTATTTACAAAATTAATTTTAGAAGCTGAGTCATGTTTGAATTCAATAAAATTATTTTATGAACTTCCTCTAAGGTTTAAGAAACACTATAAAATCTCTCTTCTTATAATCCAGTTTTATCCTTCAATCTGCTGAAGACTTAAACCACATTTTACTCCTATAAAAAGTTGTTTTTACCCAAATTAGGAATATTTAATTTGAAATGTTTCAAAGCTGATCGTCCTAGGCACAAAACATGACATCCCAGAAAAATAAGCTAACATCTTGAAAAATCATACACAATAAGACTATTTAAAATATACATGTATATACACTAAACTGCAATTACTACTGATTTTTTTGGAATTTATAAAAATGTACCAACAGACTGTGTAGAAAAGAACTTTTAGAATCTAGTAATTAGTGTGGAAACGATGATATAATTTTTGAAGGTGTTACCTCTTGTTAGGCCGTATGGTCCTAGTGCTTACTTTCAAAGGAAATTCACTCCTTCTCCAATCTTAAACTATATGCTGACTAGAGCCTGAGTCCTTAAAAATGTTTTCAAGTTTAGTCATTTTGATTTTGCAGAACAAGTTTATATAGTTTGTGAACTAAATCTTCCCTTTCAGTTATATCTTTCCATTTTGATGACAAAAGCAGATGTTTGCAGGTTTGAAAGTCGCTAGTTCGACATTGCTGGGGAACCCAAGGTAAACAAAATTACCAACTGCCCGGCATAAAAGGAGATATGAAAGTCTCATAAGCGTAGTATAATGCAACACGTCTTTCTAAGCAAGTATTCCAAATGCAGTCTTGACAATGTTTTAAGCATTTGATTAATCATGCTGCTAATGTGATTGTTTTTAGCCAAGATCTTGCTTATTGACATAAATTCAAATAAATTTTTTAAAACTGCTATTGGAATAAAACTTATATAGTATTTGCTGAAAAAAAGGGAGACCATTCTGTGTGTGTGTGTGTGTGTGTGTGCGTAAACATAACACTGTATTCAACTTCACTAGTAATCAAATAAATGTGAATTATGAAAGATTAACATTTTTACCATCAATTGATGCTAATATATGATGATGACAGACATAAAATGTGGAAAGTGCTCTCATATACTACTGATAGAAGTATAAAATGGTACACTTTTCCTGGACAAAATATTGTTGCGGTGAATCAAGAATCTTTTAAAAAGTTCACATTCTTTGAGAGTGACTCTATTTCCAGGAAACGTTTCTAAAAGAAAAAAAATTGAAGGGATGTGGATGGTGATTTACATAAATGAAAGTCCATCACACTGTTATTTTAAAATGTTGCTGAACACCTGCAAATTGATTATGTGCCCAATATAAGGAGAATAATGGAAGAAATTATGGCATAATTATATGATGAATTATAACTTCTATAAATCATGATATTGGAAACATTTGATGACGTTAAAAATGTTTATAATATAACATTAAGTAAAGGGAAAAGATACAAACACATGTATGTTTTATTATCTACATCTTGGAACATAAACACACTGCATTCACCACTCACATCCTCAAACCTCATACGTAAAATATACCTACATACAGGAAGTTCTCAACATCATCAATAGGTTCTTGGAAACTTTGACTTCAAGCCAGTTTTACCATATGCTAATTAATATAAACAAGGTTTAAGTACCTACTGCATATTTCTGGTCACAAAAACATCACCCAAAACATCTCTAATATTAAACATCAAAACAGATGTGAGCTATACATGCCTTTAAGGAAGATGAACAAAAACAAGTAAGAGAATTCTTTTCCAACCCGCTTATTCCAGTTCAGGGTTGCTGGTGGCCAGAGCATCTCTGGGCAGCTCTGCAGGGCACAAGGTGGGACCCACCCTGGACAAGACGCCCTTCCATGCAGGGTGCACTCACACCCACGCCCAAACTCACTCAGACTGGGACAGTGTAGACCCGTCAATTAACCTGCACAGCTTTGGGAGGTGGGAGGAAACCAGAGTACCTGGAGAAAACCCACGCGGACATGGGGAGATCATACAAACTCCCCACAGACAGTGGCCCCAGCAGGAAATCAATTTTTTTTTTCTCATCAACGTTAGGAGAAAATGGCTTTAAACGAAACAACATTATTTGAGGACTGTTGTATTCAATAGAAAACAGACTGAAAGAAAAGCCCAAAATGTGAAGAGTGGTTACTTCTGAATGGTATGATTATAGATAAATTTTATATTCTTCTTTTTAGCTTTTCTTGTTGACCAGGTTTTCTACTTTGAACATTAGTTGGGGGAAAGTACTTCATAAATCTGAAGACATCAAAATATTTTGTAGTACTTTTCATGAGTGCCAGAATCTTCTCACGTATCATAGTGCCCTTCACTTGGTCTTCTGGCTTCAGGAATTTTATTTCACTGCTACTTTGGCTTTGTGGATTTTTAATTTTACTCCTTGATAAAGTGAAGGCTGCCTGGCAGCACAGATGATTTAGGGTAAAATCAACCTCACGTTAAAGTAGAAAAGATCTTAGTTACTCCACAAAGAGATTCAATCACAGCAGTCCCTCTTTATCCACAGGGATTCATTCTGAGATTCCCCAATGGATGCCTGAAAGCAAACCCTATGTATACTATGTTTTTATTCTATACAAACATACCGATGATAAAGTTTAATTTATAAATTAGGCATAGTAAGAGATTAACAATAACTGGTAATAAAATAGAACAATTATAAAAATATACTGTAACAAAAATTATGTGAATGTGGTCTCTCTCTCTTAAAATATCTTATTGTACTGTACTCACCCTTCTTGTGATGATAAGAGATGATAAAATGCCTTATTAAGTCAAGAACTTTCACCTTTTCACTTAAAGGAAGCACTTAATGACGTCTCTTTGGCACGTCTGAATTGCCTGCATCACTACTCTGGTGCTTTGGGGCCATTATTAAGTAAAATAAGGGTGACTTGAACACAACTACTGGGATACTGTGACAACAGATCTGATAACCAAGAGGGCTATTCGGTGACTAAGGGGCGAGGAGCGTACACGACACGACACGGAGACACTGAACAAAGGGATGATTCGCATTCCAGGCGGGACAGAGAGAGCACAAAGGCATGAGATTTCATCACTTAGAATGGCGTGCAATTTAAAACTTATGAAATGTTTATTTCTGGATTTTTCCACTAAATATTTTCAAACCGTGGTTGATTGCACGGATTGTAACTGAAACGGTGGAAAGTGAAACCGTGGATAAGGGGGAAATACTGTATTCTTAAAAACAGATTGTTAAAATCCACATCCAATTTTTTAAAAATAAATAAGTAAATTTTTATCTGGGACAAGAGTTACAGTGAGTATTGGATTTAAGTCAAGTGCAGCAGAAGGAAATTTATCTTTGTTTACTCTCCATAATATCAGACACCTGAGAATTTTAACTCATTTAATTATCACAACAATCCTCAGGGTTAAGTTTTCTTGCATCTGCTTTACAGATGAGGAGACTAATTTACCCAAAGATTAGGTAAATGGACGACGATCCCATATTTGGTAAATGGAGAACTAGAACTGACTACATATAATTCTGACTACAAAACCAATGTCTAGTACAAAGAGGTTTCTTTGGGAATCCAGATAGTTCACCTGTGGAAGTTTTAAAATTATAGCCATCTTGAAGAAAAAATCCTTGAAGATCATGAAATAAAGGAGATTAAGAATGAGACAAAACATGCTTTTCTCCTCTGTAGTTACGGTGGTGGAAGACGAAATAAGAGCTAATTGAGAACTGGAAAAAAAGAACGCAATTGAACATACAACTGAGGCTATGTTTTCTGAAGCAAAAGTCATAACATATGATCTGAACATGTAGAAGTAGAAGTGTTTCCAGAGTTTCATGTTTCCTGTAACCATCATATGCCCAATATTTAATGAGAAAAAAAAAACATATATATATATATATGTATATATATATATACCCACGTACGTATATAATGTATGTTTAAATTGACATCTTACATATTATTTGTAAATGCTAAATAAAATTGATAATTATTTTATTGACTTTAAAGGAAAATTTTTAATTCTTAAATAAATAATATATGATCATAAAATCAAATAATACAAAAATATGTGAGGATGAAAGTAAAAGCTGCCTCATAATCCTACATTACAAAAACAGTCATTGTTAAAGTGGTGCTTCCAGACTTCCTTCTATTCACGTACATAAAATCATTGCTGTACTTAAGAAAATGAAAGTTGGGTAAGTTGGCCAAGTTGTACAGTTAGTCATATTGAGGCAGCGTTTGAACAGACATCTATCGCACTAATGTTTTTTCTATCTCCTCATTTTGCTATGGGAAGAGGGGTAAGTGGAACACTCTACAAATACACAAATGGAGGAGGGTGGCTGTTTTGACTTGTTTGATTTTAATACTTTTCTAAAACTCAAAGTTTCAGATAGCTGATTCTACCATTTCCTACTGTTTCCCTTTAAGCAATCACTTTAATTTCCCTGGGCTGAATGTTCCCATCTATGAATAATGATGATAACTTACAAGAGTTCTGAAAAAGCCAATGACTCAGTGACTAAATGGAATTGTATCTTAGTATTTTAAAAATCTCTGTTTTAGAGCAATACAACACACTTGCCATAAAAATGCAATGCTAACCTCTAGAATTTTAAATAAAGAATTAAGATACCATTTGGGCCATATGTACTGACAGCCCATTCTGCAAAGAGGAATGATAATCAGTTTACCAAATAATAGTCAGCCCGTTGTTATACTTTCTGCTGCATAAACTTGGTATTCTACAAAGTTTAAAAATAAATCTCTAACTCACCTTTGATTAACTCTCTCTCTCTCTCTTCTTACATTATTCCTAAGCTCTTCTACGGAATATCTCCTTGTCTACTTTAAGAATTAGGACAGCAAGGATCAGAATGGGGTCAAAGGGTTTCACGTGTTCCTTATTCCTTTCTAAATGCTGTGCTTAAATATTATCCAGAATTTCCAATATTTCTTTCAGCCTTAGTTCCAAGGATGGGAATCTCTGATCATTTGAACAGTCCAGGGTTCTAACTGGCACTGTTCGTGTAGAGATTGGGTTGCACAAAGTGAAGACTATCGCCTGCACCAGGCAGCAAAAAGGAGGGAGTGCCCACACCCATTCAGTTACAGCCCCACTGTGAAATGCAGTTGCAACATCCTTGAGCCTCCTGGGATACAAAGGGATAAGGTCCTCACCAAGTCACTCATAATCCAAAAAAACTGGTTTCTCAAAAAAGTTTTCACCAGGTGAAAATCACTCTCCCTCAATGCAAATATGTGACTTCCCTTTCTGGAAAGGGTCTTGGAACCTTGTGATATCTTGTTTAGAAATAATAATCATTGAGGTAGAGCTCTCATCTAGACTCCTAAAAAGTAAAATGTTTTTATTTCTCAACACGAGGGTGTCTTGGGCACCATTTTGAGATTTCCCTGAGAAATATCCATAATAAATTACCACTCACCAACTAAATAGTCCTTGGAATGTTATTAAATGTCTGGCCCTTATTTTCTTATTTATAAAATGGGGCTAAAAATGCTCCATTTCATAGAATTACTGCGAACAGTAAATAAGGTCAATTATATGAAGGGCCTTCGCACAGTTACTAGCCCATTGTAAATGGTCAAAAATTGACAATTACAATTACTACAACTAATCACAAACGATATTTAAACAGTCTTCTCTCCATTCTGTGAGAGATATTACAATGACTTTAGGTGTGTGTGGTGTTTGTATTCTTTCAATATTTTTTAAGGTGACTGTTGGCTCATTTTGGCCCTCTATCTAAAAGCTTTACTACATAGTTTTTAAAATCTTTTTAAGATTCATAATCCTATTGAATCAGGAATAAAACGTGTATTTAGTTTCAGGCAAACGATTGTTCAACAGAAGCCCCTTCAATTTTTAATTACTCCCTCTTCCCTCTCCAAGTTCACTGTTATTCTCCGACTTTTTAATCTTGAAAGCCCTTCAGGGTACATTATTTATGTTATATTCAATAGGGAGAAAAAGAAGAAAAGGAATTTTATTCAGGACACTAACTCTAACCTTGAAATGTTATTTTCTGAACATTTGTTCTGCTCACTGAGCAAATTTTAGTCTTCAAGTCAGATGTCTAAATACAGTGCTTGAGCTCTGCTTAAAGGCTAAAAATACAGACTTCTGCACAAGGTGATGGTTACAAAGGAAGGTGTTTAGAATATGGTTCAATAGAAGCTAAGGTAATTGAGAATTAGCTATAGAGTTCAGCCAGAAGGATTTCTCATCTACATTGAAGCTTCGGAGTCACATCTTAGGCTATTATCATTTGAAATACATTTTCCTTGAAAAAAAGAGTCAATTAAGTAAGTGGCTTCCTGAAATCCTTCACCAGGTCCTCGATTTTCATCATCTGAAGACTGCAAGTCATGGAAACCTTTGTGAGCCTCTCTCTCTTAGAGCACCTATAAAAGCATGCTCCGCAAAGCATGCTGAGTCTGAACAGTGAGACTGGCTACAAAGCCCGTGCAATATTTTCCTTGTCTTGAGAAAAAAAATCTATTAATAGAAGTCAATAAATAGTTATGTTGCTCACTAATACCACATAAAACATGATCATCTTGTAGAAAGTTATTATTCTCCGGGACACATATATCCTTTTGCCTGATCCCATTTTGGACTCACAGACAAAGCTCTGTTCTTGAATCTCAATCTTAGTCTTCCTCACACACCTTTCCAAAGTAAAATATCAAGGATGGGACGGAAATAGCAAAATAAAACAAAGATGTGAAGTGAGTAATTCTGACTCTGTTTTCAAATGACATGTGAAGTCCATTTAATTAAAAAAACATTTTTTTTTTTGGAGAAATAGAAAATGAACATTGGATGAAGAAAGGAAAATTAGGGTACATAATAAAAATTTTATTGTGCTCATAGTGAATATTTGCCTGAATGAGTGAATGAATGGAAGGAGTCATAACAATATTGGAAAATCTCAATAGGTTATTGTATTATCCCAAATCCATCTTTAATTATTTATTACATCTAAGTTTCATGAGGCTATCCTGTCTTTTTCAGTACTTTATCTCCTGTGCCTAGAAATACACCCAACAGAGGTAGTTTCTTAACAAATATTTGCTGAATGAATGAATGCATTTTCATTTTCTTTTTATTTCCTTTTCAATTTTCAGTCATTTTCATGGTAATGCAAAATTATTTTCTTAAACCTCTAAGAATCTCCCTTTCTACACCCAGAATTCCCCCTTTAAACACTAGATGGAGATAAGTAAAAAATGGAGTCATAATTCCTTAATGAAATTTTCATGTAAAAATAATATTTGGCCAATTTACAGATTGCACGTGAATTAAGCCTTTGAGAAAACTGGTTTCTAGGCAACATGTGTCCTTATTAAATAGATAAAATGCAAACATTCATACATACCCAATATACATTTGACTAATTTTTTTTGCATCATCCTCATCATGAGGTCACTGGATAGAAAAGATCAGAACATAAAATTTTCCCTAATCGTTTCATTTATTTTCATCCCATAATCAGGCTTGCCTACACATTTACTTTTTAGTAAGAACAAGAGTAAAATCGGGGGGTATGAAAGCCAACGGGGCAGGCAACGTGACAAAGTAGCTAACACAGGGACACAAAAGCCTAAAGGGGTTTCCAACCAGTCTATGTTGTTTGTGTCAAGCACATTTAATAAAAGAAATAGTTTGCTAAATTAAAACCTTTATTTGTAAATAAGCTTTCACTGTATATTGAAATTTCGTCCTTTTTTTCCCCTGAAGCTAAGTTTAGTTCTGCTTTATTGCACGGGGAGTTAAATTTTATACATGCCTGAAACTGAAGTTCAGAATCTTTCAAATTTATTTCTAAAATGACATAAAGTTTACTTTAAAATTCCCAAACATCCACATCCAGGTTATTGAGTTTTCATCTTTGGACTTTCAGAAGAGAACACCTTCTTCCATAGCAGAGGCAGCTCTTGTTATGGGGTTCAATGTTCGTAGAAAAAAAATAATCATTTTTCTTTCTGGAATTACCAAACACCTCTTTATACTCTTTCAAAGTGACCTTTTAAAATTGAATGTGAAATGCATAAAAGATTGTCTCTCACCATATGCACATATCCACAATATCCCGGGGCATAACTTCAGCAGGAAAATTCCTGATGGTTTAAAGTCAATTTAAAACAAACAAAAAAATTGCTTAAGAAATAACTGCAACTTACAGAATTTTAAGTGCTTCTCTTTTACCATGTTACATAAAAGGCATATCTAAATTTAGACATATGTAGATAAACATGCTATCCCTGAAAAACCCTAGACCACAGAAGTTCTAGGGAAAAGTCTGTATTATATTAAACATGAGACTCCATTTCCTTGTTTTGAATTATTGGTGCTGCTGTGGCAACAGCACAATAGAGAACTTTGTTGCACTCTCAGCAGAGCTATTTATATTATTTAACCTCTTCCCTGGGAGTTCTTCCTCTACTGAGTTCTTCCACTATTTTAATAAAGCAGTCCATTCAAAGTTTTTTAAAAAATCGTTGCTAAATACGAACAAACATAAGTTACACTCGAACTTAGAGCAAACATTCTGTACATGCAACTAATCTCTTGAAGTGCTTTAAGTAACCAAACACCCATTTCACAGATCACGGGATTCTGAAATAAAAAGATAATTCCCTGCAACTGAAAGAAATGTCATATGATTCCTAAATGCTCTGAAAATTTCTGAAAACATCCAGAAATGGGAAATAGCTCATTCGGTAATAATTACAATACTTCAAAGGAGAAGTGATTTCTACAAAATCTAAAAAAATTTCTACAAAATTTCTACAGAAGTTCAAGATGGTATTTCTTCCTGACCGAAGGATGAAGCAAGTGCAGTGACACAGATCTGGAAAAGATTAATATTAACTAGTTGCGTAAAGGTACACATCGTACAAATTTCTTTAATACTTACCTTCTGTAACAATTAAATTAGCCAAGGAAAGAGGTGAATTAATCAATTTGATTTAAACTGGTAACATGTTAAACTACAACTATAAGCATTCATTTTAATTGATAAATTGGCTGACCATTTAGTTGGATCAAAGGTAGGACCTTTTAATAAAATCTTTAGAACATAGCAACTAAAATTAATTTCAATATTTGGAAGCTAACCAAGGCAGCAGGAAGAAGTTGTTAGGAAATGAGGTAGGAAAAATAACCATCAGTGAGTCTTCTCAAATGACCAAGAAATATTTGGAACTGGGGGTAGTGCAAGGTAAGACATTAGAGCCAGGCAGAAACTATCAAAATAGAAAAAAAGGACTACAAATTCTATGTATAAATGAAAATACCAATTTCCAGTTTCATTTGCCATTTCCCCAAACACCTACTGCTCACTCTTCTATCCCTCTGCTCTTGCTCTTCCACCTCTCTGCCCCTTCTCCCCTCCTTTTTTGTTGGCAAATTTTTATTCACTTATTTAGACTTGGATTAACTGTATTAACTGTCAGCTTGCTCAGTGTCCCCCACTCAGGCAGAACCTGTCACTGCTTCTTCAGTGTGACAGGCCATCATTCCTACTTCTGTGTGAGTGCTCACATCTTGTCATCATAAAGGTGTTTTTAACTAGTTCTCACACTAAACTGGGGCATCCTCTAGGACAGTGTTGACAGAAAACTCATTCATTTATCTTTATATCTCCGTTTTTGTTTTTAAGAATTGCACTATGGTTCCTGAATGACTCGTAATAATAGTATCAAAATGAATTTAAAATTAGTAATGAAAAACTACAACCTGTTTCAAAAATTACAATGTTTCAACATGTTTCAAAATGTCAGTTTGTTCATAGAATGCAAGAAGCAATTTAGAGTATAGAAAAGGTATAAGAATACAAAAAAAAACAGGAGAAAAAGACAAAAGCCGTTTTTGTCACTGTCTGACTTCAAGCAAACTTCTACTATTAAAACTTTTTGTAGTGAATATTATAATATTATAAAAGCTAAAATGAATAAGCATTATTTCTAGTTTTATATTTGGATCATGAGTAAAAGTAAATTGGACAAGCTGTCATTCCAACTATTCATTATTTCGTTATAACATATAACACCACCCACTTTCAATGGAAGAAGAAAAAATCACATATTCGTTCTTATTAAAACCTATGCCCTCTAGAGGTGCTCTGTCAAGCTAAGAAATGGCATGTCAGAAGACATAATGTGCGACAGCGACAGATGTCCCTATTCAAAATACATGTACAATGATCAATCACAACTCAGAACAAATTCCTGAAAACTCAAGGGCCACATTGAAAAAACAATTACAGAAAGACAGGTTAAAATAATATCAAAAAGCAAATACATGCTGAATGCATTACCCAAGAATTCAAAAGAGTATTTGTAGAACAGGAAAGGACTTTGTGTTTTCCTAAGGTTACATATAAGCATTTAAAATGTATTGTTAAACAAAATATTGTGCAAGGTACACGCCTGCTCGTGGGTGAGTCCCCCACTTGCTTTATCCTCCTTTGTTATGAGCTATCTATTCAATATACATGCCTGGCCTAACATTAATTCCATTTCTAGTTTCATAAAGAATTTAGTGTTTATCACTCTTAAGCACATCTTTGATTTTATTACATATGTGTAACCATAAACAATACATAGCACCATAGCACTGTAAACATATTTTGAGATTTATCTGACATTTTATATATTTTATTATACATATTTATATATATTTATTTTATGTGTACATACACATATATACCTAGTTCATTCATTATCAAAGCCACACAATATTCTATTGCATGAATATGCCTCAAATTATTTATATATTTTCCTATTGATGGAGATTCAGTTTGATTCTGTTTTTTCATTATTATGAACAATGCTGAAATAAACACTCCTCTATATATATGTGAGAGTATCTCTATGGGATTACACACACACCAGTGGAATTGCTGGGTCCTTAGAAGATACATAACTTGACTGTGTATGTATGCATAAATTGCTCTCCTAAGTGGTACTAATTTACACTCCCCATTATTGAGAAATTTCCTACTGCTCCACATCTTTACCAACACTTGGTGATGTTGAACTTTACATTTTGTCAATCTGATGGGCGTATTATATTATATGATGTTGTAGTTTTAATTTGCATTTCCCTGATCACTATTTTGGCTGTTTAATAATCATTGGGATTTTATTTTATCAGGATTGACTATTCTTATTTGTCTTTTTTCCATTGGGTTAATTGTCTTTCTTTTCGATACCCCAAATGCTAATCCTTTGTCATATTTACATCACACATAACTTTCCCTGGTCTTTGATTTGTTTCTTTTTCTCTTTCATTATACAAATTTTAAATTTAATATTCAGAATTGCTGTTCATAATTTCCTTTGAGATTAGTGCCTTTGTATTTTGCTTAGAAAATGCTCCCGTTCCCCATATCATAAAGATATTCTCCAATGTGCATTTCAAATTTAAATCCTTAATTCATCTGGTACTGCTTTTGTGCTTTTATGAGGAAGGGATATAATTTTGACTTTTTGTCCCAGTGCCCTTTATTAAATAACTCATTCCTTTGATGGTCAACTATGCCTCCTCTGTCATATCTGGTTTCCATGTATAAATTGGTGCTTTCTGGGTAATACAATCTTGTCTATTTAGCTATGCACAATGTAGTATTATGGTTTCATAAGAAATCTAGATATATTATAATGCCATTCTTCCCACTTTTTTTTTATTTAACGTTGTCTTTTCTTTCCTCGGACCTTAACTTTTCCACATACATTTGAAAATTAGCTTCTCAAATTCCATAATCTGTTGGAGTCTTGATTAGAATTCCATTGAATCCATAGCTCAATTTGGGGAGAATTAGCAATTTAAAAACATTGAGTACTATAACCTGTGAGAATAGTATTTTTTTCCATTTACTTAAATCTTCTCAAATAACTTTCATTAAAGATCATTTTTATATACACAGATATTTTGTATCCTTTATTAGATTTATTCTTATGTTCCTCTTATTTTTGTTGCTAATATTAGAGATGTCTTCAATTGTATTTTCGAACTGTGGAAATATATCTTCTTGATCTTTGTATCCATAGCACAAATATATTTAGTGCTCTTTATATGGATATTGATCATAAATAAATGAATGACAAACTAATCCCCTTCTTTATAAAATATTGTGACATTTAAATGAGAGAGAAAATTATAGAATTTCATTTTATTTTCTGATGATAAACTATAAACATACTATTGGGTATTATTTTGTTTTAATATCAAATGAGCTAAGGTTAATATTCGGGCAAGAATTACCCAAGGTTTCGGAGACCGATTTGGAAAGAAACTGTAAGGAAGGGAAACAAATATTGCAGAAGGCTGCATTTCAGACAACGTCAGGAAGAAAAAGCTAAAACTAATAGAGAACAAATTTTAAACATTTTTTTAAATGACTCATAATAAAGAGTCTAGAGTTATTTTTTGTAGAAAAAAAATTATCCCACTGACTCCTTGAAGGGGTTTTACTAACACACATGCACACCACATACATATATATAAATATATATATTTAATCTTTATGTTCCCATCAAGAAAGAATTAATATGTTTACAAAGTTAGAATATAATCACAAGACTGAAAGGTGTATTACTTTCCAGATAAGAAAAGCACCTCTCTAACACTTGGATTTTAAAATAATTTTTTTAAACTGGAAATGTTTGATCCAAATGTGAAAACTACAATTGTTAGGTTAGGCAAATAAATAAAAAAGTAAACATTTGGAATATCGTTATCCTATAACAATGTACTGTGTCACTAAAATTCACATTTTGAAATTCCATGTAATGCAAATCAGAACTTTTGGTGGTAAAAGAAAAACTGATCATCTAATACCCTGACATTGGTCAGCAAATGTTGTATTACTCTACTTTATTTGAGAATTGTTTATGATATATCTTACTCTTTCTTTCCAAAGGGGTTGGAATTATGACTTCTACTTTAATTCAGGCATGCACTGATTCATCAAACATTTATGAAATTCTGTCTATGTGCTGGGCACTTTGTTAGATGCTAGAGACACAATGATGAATAAAAGGTGCCTGATTTCTGGCCTCATAGAAGCTTACAGGCCCCTGGAGAAGACAGGCATTAAAGGAAGACTCACCATCTATATTAAAGTGCTGTGGCAAGGGAAATACAGGGTGCTGTGAACACAGTTGTGGTTTTATTTGAGAGAGCGGGCATCATGGAATGCTTATCTTGAGAAAGTGCTGTTCAAACTAAGGCTTAAAGAAATTAGGGTGGGAAAAAAGTGTTCAGGCCGAGGGAAAGGTGCAGGGTGCGTGAAGTGCGAGATCACAGCATTTCCAGAATCTAGTTAGTCTATAGAGTGAGATCAAGGAAAGCAACGGGAAACTGGTGCCAAATGTTTGATCTTTGACTTCTTACTCAAACATATGGCAGCCTAAAATACACAAACTTTCAGGTCCAACATGATGACGAACAGGCAGAACTGGGAATTCCTAATGTTCTGTGACTATTTCTAAAAATATATGTATGTACCTCAAAAGTACTTAGGCAAGAGAGGATTAATTCACAAATAGCTCCTGTACAACCTCACTTCAATACACACATCTATACATAGAGTACACATGCAGATATATACCCACATATGTGAATCTCTCTAATAATTGAGAATGTGTAATTCTTTTAAAAATCACACACTGAACACTTGCAACATCTACACAGCCTCCCTTAATTACAGTTTCTGCAAGAAGATTTTACTATAAGATAATAACAAAGAATAATGGTGAAAGATAATCAATATTACACAGGATGTTTGCAATTCAGACAAACTGAAGAAATTATTTCTTCTACATTTTAAGTTATTAAAATACATAAGAGTTTTTAAATCAATTGAGTATTCTTTCCAGGTTAGTATACCTTTTAATAAGTTTTATACCAAATCATTTTTAATGTTACATTTGTTCTTGCTAAATAACAATGTTACAACAGAAATTAAATACTATAACTATAGGAAAATTTAGGTAACAATTTCAAAAATAGTAAGGAGAGCTGGTAATTTATTTCTGTCTTTTCATTAAAAAACAAACAAAATGCCATTTCAAATGATGATAAAAAATCCACTCAGACTTAGCTGGTTTTCTATTCATTTTTTGGCTTTTCTAAATACCAAAGAAAAAGAGGGTGATTCAGAGGTATGTATAAAATATAATCATGATGTCAGAAGTAACCATGACTAATAATTTAGCATCTTTCCTCCTGTTCTTTTTTTTACCTAAAAATTGTATACATATATATTCAAAAACAAATCATTCTTTAAATTTATTACTTACTTTTTACAAAAAAAAAATATCATTTAAAAGATTCGGCAGACCTATTTTATATAAATGTATAATATTCCACAGAAGCAATGCACAATATTAACTTGGCCGTTTTCTCCATTAGCAGGCATTCAAATGTTTTTTTTCTGATTTTTTTTTCGTTCTTTATAAATCATGTAGATTTGAGCCTTTCTATCCTATGCCTATTCTACTGATAATGTGGGAAATCAATGTCAGAGAAGACGATAGTAAAATAAATCACCTTTCTTCTCTAAATCATCTTTTAAAAAATTTATGCAAACATTTATTGAGGTCCAACTCTAGGCCAGGCCCTTAGATAAGCAATAAGGTTACAGAGAAGAATGAGAACCAATATCACTTGCCAGGAGCTGTCTATCACAGCGGTTCTCAACTGGAACCACATCGCCTCACAGGGGACATCTGGCAATACCTGGAGACTTTTCTGGTTGTCACAATATGGGGGAGGGTTCTATTGGTGTTTAATAGGCCAGAGATGCTGCTAAACATTCTACAATGCACAGAAAACCCCACAACAAAGAATTAACCAGCCTCAAAGGTCATTAAAAAAGGTGCTGGGGTTGAGAAACCCTGGTCTAGCCCTTCTGTGTGGTCTGCCCACATCTACCAAACTCAAGAGATCTTCTTATCCCAATGATAACTTCTAATAAATTGTAAAGAATAAGTGTACCCATAATCTCTGTGAAACTACATATTTAGGTCAACAGAATGGCCCAGTTCCCATACTCACATTTCAAACACAGTAACTTCAGATACTGCTCAATGAACTCTGAAGACTGGCAAGCGTGGGGATTTACATCTGGGACATACACTTCAGACTCTATTTAGTGTAGCTTCTATTCTCTTTAATCCTTTAGATTTTAGGATTTTCTCAGGCAAGGAAATGAAAACAAGGTATTTTTAACTACCTGTTCAATTGCTTAGAAAATTACCTCTTAAAACATTTAACACCTACTTCTCATTTTTTCCAAAGCCCTAGAGTAGCCAAGTGATAGTAATCACTGGAGTTCCTTGATAAGGAAACATAATTTTTCAAAGTTTAGATAGTTTGTTTTATTTTTCAAGCTCTTTATGTGTCTATATATATCTATTCTATATTCCATATATTTCAAATATATTCCATACATCTACTATATATAGTATATATAGATACATATGTACATTTGCAGGACAAATATTTATGAATTTGCTACAAACCCTGCAGCATCACCTTCTTTGAAATTCCAGAAGACTCAATTTTGATCTACGTGAGCCGTCAAAGGGCAGAAAACTCATCACAGCAATAAAAATCTAAGTAATTGTAAGTTCTCCAATTACGAATGCAATATTTATTAGGCAAAAGAGTCCTGATTTTGTGTAATGCTGTATGTAATGAGATTGTACAATTCCTTTAGTCTTCCATTTGTTCAAATAACCATAACGCAGCTGGTGGCAATAAAAGCTACTCAATTGTTTTCTCACTGTCTGGACCTGGAATAAATGGTCCAGCTCTAGAAAAAAAGTTGTTCCTTTCAAGTGGTTATCAATTTAGGTAAGAAGTCAAAGCAGCCCATCAGTAACTACCTCATCACATAAAACATCAAATAGCAACCACCTCCCATTACTGAAAACACTGGTTTGGAAAATAAACAAGGGCAAAATGGCTCACTGCTTTTAATCAGTATAATGAATGCCATTAACTCAAACTGCAAACTCCCTATTCACCAGAAGTGAATTATTTAGTTCCAATATCCTTCCAAAGGTTTCTTTTTCTCTTTAAACTTTAATTAAAATCAACCACATTTGAAAATTGAGAAGCCTAAGCCTCAGAAAAAAATTTTCAGAAACAATTTTTTTTTAATTTTGGTTCTAGCAACATCTCTAACATTTGAAAATGCTTCACCTCAGTTGGAAATGCAGTTTGTGTAACTCAAATATCCATAAATAAGAGAGAGATAAAATTCAAGTTATTCAACAAACTTTTGTGGAGAAAATTCAATGTGTAGAATACTGTGAGTATGTGAGAAATAAGACATAGTTATCAAAGAAAGTATCAGCTCAAGCAATTGATATATCAATTGTACGTTGTCAATGAAACAGGGAAATCGATAACGATTTTTTGAAAAGAACTGTGAAGCACACAACATAATCGATATTTTGGAAGAAACTTGTAAAAGATTTTCTACTGTTTTCTTTTATTGCTGAGTAATCTAATAGGTTTAGTGTTTTTATTAGCTCTATTAAATATCCACATTTTCATGAAAATATTAATTGATCAAGAAATGTATATTTTAAATTACTCCAATATCTGTGAGTAGCTCCAACATCAATTAAAAAGGATCTGTGTTTATTCACGGTGCTCAGTATTCTACCAAATACTAAGCAGAAAAAACAGAACTGTAAATTTTCCAGACAAATGGCTTCAAGGTGTTTTTGTTGTTATTGAGATTTTCATAGTATTTATGTATCTACCTTATATAGTCTACCATGAACATAGCTATGTAAAAGACAGAACCAGAAACTCTAAATATATCTAGTTAAGGAAATAAATGACATAAAAGCCCTTTATAGAAATATACTGGATGTTATGGGAGACACAAGCTCCAGGGCTAAAGAAGTGTTCTCAGACTACGTTTCTGACTTAAGTCTAATTTCTCGGTATTTACCAGTCACAAATGCAACAGAAAACAAAACTATTTGTGAACTGATACAATATTCCTCTTTGGTAGGTATTTTGACTTTTTAAAAAGTAAGGTCTGATCTCCAAACTTAAAATTCTAGTAAAGAAAATAGCTTAAGCAGATTGCTCATAAAATATTTACAACAAAATTTTTGTGCTTATCATGATTTTTTCTTTGGTATCCTATTTCAACAATCATGGAGATTATTATAATTGAAAGTGAAACATCATTCAATTGAAACACCCAATTTGATTTCTCCTTGTTCTGAAGGAAGATCAAGTTTCCTTTTTCTACTTTTCTTCCATCACCTAACCTCGACTGAAATTAAATCAAATGCACCATTTATAATAAAAGTCCTTGCTGCTCTTCAATAAGCATCAAGGTTCTTAAACACATGTGCTCTGAACTTAACAATGCATCTCGATGGATACACATAGATACTTCTGGGCACAATGTTTAAATATCCATAGAGTGAGCAAATGGTTTTCCCCTAACGCACTAAAGTACATAACGAAAAGCAAATAAAAAAGATGTGGCCTATCTAACAGCATTTATAGTAGTCAATATTTCGAAAGGATATATAATAAAGAATTTATTATATAAATTCACTTATATAAATGGTTCTTTCTTACAACTTAAAATTTTCTGTAATTAAAACCTAAATTTAAAGCAAAGGCTTTGAGATGTCAATAAGACAGTAAATTATTCTTCTTCATAAGATCTAAGTAATATAGCAAGCATACATGGGTAAGATTGTCTTAACAGGGATCATCCTTTCTAAAATAGAAATGTGTTAATCCTTCAAAATGAATTCCTGGCCTCTACATCCATGTCCCTCTTACATAATGAATATATGTACAGTCATTTTTAGCAAGCTAAAATCTCTCATTCCTGATTTTACTATGGCTAAAAGAAAGTACTTTGCTTGTAAAATAACATAATAATTAAAAAAAAAGTTGTGTCTACAAGTTAAATACATTAACATTAATATCTGTATGTTTACTCTATTTCGTTCATCCTATTTTGTTCTTCTTTAACCCATTGGTTATTTAAGAGTGCATTGTTTAACTCTCACATGTTTGCGAATATACCAAATCTCCTTCTGTGTTTGATTTCTAATTTCATCTATTGTGGTTGGAGAATATACTTTGCATCTCAATCCTTTTAAATGTATTAAAACTTGTGTTATGGCCTAGCATATCCTATCCTAGAGTCTAGTCCTCGAGAACGCTCCTAGAGAATCGTCCTTGTGCACTTGAGAAAAACATGTATCTTTCTGTTGTTGGGTGGAGTGTTTAAAGATGTTTTTTAGGTCTAGTTGGTTTAGAGTGTTATTAAGGTCTTCTATTTTCTTGTAGATCTTCTATCTAGTTTTTCTATCCATTAGTAAAAGTGAGGTAGGTGGTAAAGTCTCCAACTATCACAGTTAAATTTTTTTTTTCCCTTTAATTCTGTCAGTTTTTGCATTATATATTTGGGGGCTCTATTATTGGGTATATAAATGTTAATAACTTCTATGTGTTCTTCATAATTGACACTTTTATCATTATAAAAGTACTTTTTTGTCTCAAGTAACAATTTTTGTCTTAAAATCAATTGTGTCTGATACTAGGATCGCTACTTCAGCTCTCTTTTCGTTATTGCACATTGTATAATTTTTTCCATCCTTTTATTTTTAACTTATTTGTGTCTTTGAATCTAACATGTGTTTCTTGTATACAGGATATAGACAGATGACATTTCATAACCATTCTGCCAATATCTGCCTTTTGAATGGGTTATTTAATCCATTTACATTAAATAAATTACTGATAAGATAGGATTTATGTCCACCCCTTTGTTTTCCATGTCATGTGTCTTTTGTTCCTCTATTCTTCCATTACTGTCTTCTTTCGAGTTAGACAGATGGTTTATTGTGTACCACTTTAATTCTATTGCCATTTCTTTTAATACAGTTTTTAATTATTTTCTTAATCCCAGGGTATTAAAATCATCTAAATTTACAATTAGTTCAGATTAGTACTAACTGAATTTCAGTATACAAAACTTTTGCTACTATATAGCTTTGTTCCTTTCTCACTCCCTTGTGTATTGTCATACAAATTACTGCTTTATATACTAAGACCATTAACATAGTTTTATAGTTATTGCT
Organism: Pteropus medius; assembly: GCF_902729225.1. Classification (NCBI taxonomy): domain Eukaryota; kingdom Metazoa; phylum Chordata; class Mammalia; order Chiroptera; family Pteropodidae; genus Pteropus; species Pteropus medius. Next base: position 7,582,305 of record NW_024342467.1, on the reverse strand, counting down.
CTATGAAGTTTTCTTTTAAATCAGGAGTTATAAACAAAACAAAGTTTATACTGTCTCATATTTATCTATGTAGTTCCCTTTATTAGTGTTTTTATTTCTTCATGTGAGTTTGAATTATGGTCTAATAAGCTTTCGTCTCAGCCTAAAAGAAATCCTTTAGTATTTCTTATAGGGCGGATCTGCTAGTGACAAATTCTATCAGTTTTTGTTTATCTTGGAATATTTTAATTTCCTCTTCATTTTGAAAGAGAGTTTTCCTGGACATAAAAGTTTGGGTTGATAGTCTTTCAGCACTTTGAATACGTATCCCACCACCTTCTGGTCTCCATGGTTTCTGAAAAGAAATCAGCTGTCAATCTTATTAAGGACCTCCTGATTTTATGAGTCACTTTACTGTTTTCAAGATTCTCTCTTTGTTTTTCTTCACCAGTTTGACTAGGAGGTATTAAAGTGTGGTTCTCTTTAAGTCTTTTGAGCTTTTTTGGATGTGTAGATTAATATTTATCATCAAATTTGGGTAGGGATCAGCCATTGTTTCTTGAAATATAATTTCTGCTTTTTTTTTCCTCTTCTGTCCTTTTGGGACTTCCATTATATGCATATTGGTACACTCGATGTGGTCCTACAGATCTCTAAGGTTCTATTCACTTTTCTTCATTGTTTTACCTCTCTGTTCCTCAGACTCAATAATTTCAATTAACCTATCATAAAAGTTCACTAATTTTTTTCTTCTACCAGCTAAAAATCTGCTGTTAAGCTGCTCTAGTAAATTTTTTATTTCAGTCATTATACTTTTCTAATTCAGACTTTCTATTTGGTTCTTTTTTTTATAATGTCCAACTATTTATTGATATTGCATAATTGGTGAAACATTGCTCTCATACTTTCTTCTAGTTCTTTAGACATGGCTTCCTTCAGTTTTTTGAACATTTAATAGCTGATTTAATTTTTTTCTCTAGTAAGTCCAACCACTGGGCTTCTTTAGGGAAAAATTTTTATTTGTTATTGACTTTTTCCCCCTGTCTACGGGCTATGCTTTTCTATTTTCTTTTAATTTTTGCATATCTTGAACTTTTTTGTGGAAAACCAGACATACTAAATAATATAATGTGGCAATTCTGGAAATCAGATTTCTCTCTCATCTCCAGGGTTTATTGTTTGGACTGTTTGTTGTTGTTTTTGTTGTTGTTGCTGCTACCCGACCATGAGCCTCTCTACAAGCAGGAAGTGAGGGCTAAGGTAGAGATGTAAATTGTCCACCAGAGCATTGAATCCGTACCTCAGCATGCATGCAGAGCATGTGCACATTTCTACACATACCCCCAAAAGTAGACCCTGATAAAAGTTCTTTTTTTTTCTATAAAGTAAGACATTGATGTATCCTCAATATGAATTATTATTAAATGACATAGAACTTAATTTATTCTGGATCTGTCCTTTTCCATTAGCTAATATTTTTCTCCCTGGCTCTGAATGGCTCATGGTCCTATGATCATCAGAACAAACTTATCTCTGCATATTTTTATAGATGATTTAAAGAAACAGAACTTGATCCAAGCATTAAAAGTCAGAATGTTACAAAGGTTGCATATTTCAATAAAACCTTGAAGATATTAGTGTCCAGAAAATGCCAAAGTGCTTCTCTCTTCAAATTAAAATTCTAAACGTTTATATGAAGAGCTCCTGAGATCAGCATTTTCTCCTGTAGCACGCTTCTCAACCAGAGGTTTCGTGGTTTTCACACATTCTCAGCACATATAGCTTATCTAGAGATAAGCTTATATAGCTTATATAACCAAAGACTTTAACTTAATTGGCTTCCTGTGAAGTACTAATTGAATTTTTCTGGTACTGCTTTCTCGTTCAGAGACCATTATCTTCTCAGCGCTCTCCATGAGGATGAGAAAGAGCACACCAACACATCAAACACACCCAGTTCTTTCACTGTAAGTCACCAGAGAGTCTGTACTAGCATATTTCTCAGATCAGTCATCTTTCCATTTTGTCCCCAGATATAGAGAGGTAAGAAGAGGTTAGCCAAATAAGAAAACTATGCTTGAAACCAAACATATCAAAATCAATTCACACATTTTAAAAGTTCCACCTGACTGAACTCCTACAAAATGAGAATCTGCTTTTAAGATGAGTCATTTGGATTTTGTGTTATGGTGATAAAATTAATGTGTTGATATTTTGAATATGAAAGCCTTTAGTTAATAAATAATATCTGGCTAAAAATTAGCTGACTGATGGCCACAGTTGGATACAACAGGTCTTCTGAAAGGATTTTATTAAATCTGGCAACAGGTTTAATTTTCTGAAATAAGTAAATTGATTCTTATGAAATGATAGCTATGGAAAGAGATCATTACAATGCTATTCTATATTCAACTCTTTTGAAAGGAAAAAATTTTCATAAATGGGAAAATCTATTAATGAAGTACAAAGTGCAAATTTAAGCACAAAAGCCAAGAAAGGCAAAAGTTAAGGTTTTCAGGTTAACAACCATTTAGTTATGTTAAATTTACTGTGTGTTTAATTAGGCTATTAAATGTGTGTTTTAATGTACCACAGGTGAAATGCAGAAGAGTTAATGTTTCTATGAAACTTTAACTTCTACATTTCCTTATTTCCCCATGTTTAAAAATGCAACCTTGGGGCTGATAGAGCACTTTGTACTTAATTGCTTTTATTGGTTTTGTTTTAAAAAGAATAAAGCAACTGACAGTATTTAGTATTGTTCATGTTTATATGGTCCTTGTTGGTTTTAAAAATAATGCCTTAGTAAGGGGAATACATTAGAGGAGGTGTTTATATCTTTGCTGAGGCCAACCTGCTTAACTAGAGATCTTTTTTTTTTTTTTTGTGCCAGATTGGGTTAGTAAGCAGAAAATCACTATATTAAAATTAATAAATGATCATTTAGTACTATTATTTTATTTTTAAAACAAGTAGCTATAATGCATATATAAAATCGTTAAAGTGTCCCTACTTTACCTAGGCAATAAGAAAAAAAAAAACTAGGAGAGTACAGTCACGTGCCACATAAGGACATTTAGTCAATGATTAACGGAATATACAGTGGTAGTACCATAAAATTATAATGGATGTAAGCGAAAAGATACTTGAGATGTTGAAATAAAAGCCTGGACTTGTTAAATTTGCTGCTAGCTCAGGGTGGTTTAAATAGATGAGGAGGCTCAGGATGCTGTGCACCTGCCCGGCACCAGCCTGAGGATGGGCCTGGGAGTTGGTGAGGGAACAAGAAGAGTGGGTTGGGGTGGAGGGGCATCTGGAAGCCCAGCCATACTCACCTATGCCCACACCTGCATACACACCCCTGCACACACACCCGTACACACATACACACATACTCATGCACAAAGCCACTTCCTTTCCCTCCGTTTCTCTTTATCTCTTTCCTCCCAGTCCTGTTCCCCTCTTGAAAGCATGTGCTCTCTTCCTCTCTCTCCTTCCCCTCTCCCTTTTCTTATTTCTCATCTTAAGACTTATCTCGCTGCTTCTCTCTAGATCTCTTCTCTCCCATTCTCTTCCTTCCGTCTTTCCCTTCCCTCCTCCTGATGTCTACTCACCCTCCTCCCTCTGAAGTCTTCCTCCACAGTTCTCTTCCTGCTCCCAACATGTGTGCACACAAGCACACACACACACACTTTATCTTTTATATCATATTTTGACAGTACCTTTTTTATGTTTAGATATGTTTAGCTACACAAATATCATTGTGTTCCAATTACCTACAGTATTCAGTACAGTCACATGCTGTTCAGGCTTGTAACCCAGAAGCAATAGGTTATACCATATAGCTTAGGTGTGAGGTAGGCTAGATCATCTAGGTTTATGTAAGTGCACTCTCTGATGTTCACACAACAACAAACTCACCTAACAAGGCATTTCTCAGAATGTATCCCTGTCTTTAACCTACACATAAACTATATGCCTTTACTTCACTAACTGCACTCCACAAATGCTAGGCAGTGTTGTTACTATATCATGTTTTAATACTTTTGTGCACGCATCACTTCGCTCAGTATTCTACTCTCTAAGTACTCACAATCAATATTATCTTCTGCTTTTTAAGTAACAGCATTACTATTTTAATGTAACGACCATATAGAAGGAGGCATTGCATAATAATCTTGAATGCTCAACAGAAAGATAAGAAATAAAAATCTAAAAATATGAGAAAAGTTATTAAGAAAAGCCCAAGGTCTGCTAGGAAGGCAAGGTTTCTGAAGTGCCAAGTGTAATAGCGAAGTCATCTCAGCCATTAAGATTTTTTTGATAATGCTGTCAAAGCTCTCTTAATTATTTCACTCCCTTGTGCAAACTCATCAATGTCTCATCAAAGCTGTTCATTAAGCTGCCTGGCTTTTAAGGCTGTTAAGGGTATGGCCACACCCTGTTTCCATGGGAATAATTTCCCATTATTTTTTTACGTATCTTATCCTCTAACCAAATCAATCCTTTTACTCATCTCAAATGGTTCCTCTATCACCCCCTTGTCTTGCTCATACCATACTCCCCGCCTGTCACACACCAAAATCCCATCCACCCTCCAAGGACCAATGAAAATGTTCCCTCTTCATGATATTGTTTTTCCCTGTTCTCCAACATGAAAGAAATCTTACTCTGCCACATTTATACCACTTGTAACCTGTCTTCTGACTCCTTACAAAATACTGCCTTTGACTACATTTTTCTTTTGAATACAATACCTGATAACTTCTTAGCTCCCTGAAGGAAGTTATGACTACTTTTTGTTAATACCCTGAAAACATCTACTTTACTTCCTACAGCTTAGTCTTTGAATGTCTGTTGAACAAATCCATCAATGAACTCTTGGTAGACATGCATCCGCAGGTCACTACAAAGCAAAGAGAGGGTTGGGTTGTTTGTTTACTTGTTCGACTTATGAAACAATCCTCTTTTAATTGCACCTACCATTTATATGTATGTATGTATGTGTGAGTGTAAGCAGATATTCATAGTTTTGCAAAACATATGTTAAATATATGAAATATTTAGTCTGTGCATTCCCATTTTTATTATTCGTGGCATAGCTTTCTTTCACAGAGGTTGATAAGAGCTACTCATAAAAAAGCAACTCTACATAATAGTACTCGGCTTGGTACTATTGTATTTAATAAAACACTTAAAAATGCATATCGAAGTACTACAAAGTACTTTAAATTACAGGATTCAAATTATTTTAAATGTGTGTTTAAATATGCTATAAAATTATTCTTTAGAACACTTATTTTATTTGTTAAAGAACATACGTTCTTCCTCAAAATAACTTGCTATTTTTGAACTATTACTCAGTCACAAATACTTCCTACAAACAGCAAAGGTTACCTCAGATAAACCTTGATTTTACAGTATTTAAAAGGCTTTCCGCTGCTACTGTATGCCAACTGAAAATTCATGAGTCATAGGTGAATGACAGAGCAGTCTTGGAGGTAATTTTTCCTTACAACTAGGCTGAAATAAAATTGTTTTTCAATTAATATTTTATAAACTCTCTCATATACATGATTTTGTTTGCCTCACAGTAAAGACAAAAACAAGTGTCGGTATTACCTCCATTTTTCAGAGGATATAATCAAATCTTAGAGAAGTGAAATAAATGGGTGGCTCAAGGATGCATAGCTAGTTAATGGCATTGCCCAGACATCTAACTCTTTACACGTTCACATTTAGTTTAAGATTTGAGGCACTGAAGTAGTCACCTTTCATTTCAGTTTGAACTGTGTTTTGGATAGCCATTTGCTTAAAAATAGCTGCATCTGAATTGGCCAATTAATTTGATATGTCTTCCTTCTAAAAACATAATAGTCATTCCCTTTTCATTTGATCCTCGGATTTTGTGTTAAATTGGAAACTTTTAAAGTATGTTGAAAGGCCGGAAAATTTAAAAAACAATGCACCACATTTAAACACATTGGCAGAGACAGTGCGGTATGCTTCTAAACTTTGATTCCTTTTCTTCCAGGACACAGGACTAGATTACATTTCTCTGGCTCCCTTAAGTTAAGTGGAATCATGTGATTAAACTATGGCCATGGAAAGGCGATCAAAAGTGATGTTTAGCACCTCCAGATCTGGACTAAAATAAATACCCTTCAGTGCAATTCTCCATACTTTCCTCTCTTTACAGGCCAGTTGCAGTGGATCCGCCAGGAACTATAAGGTATTTATTGACAATGATGCCACTCAATGGAAGGTGCCAGAATTCCTAAGTGATTGGAGAAAGCAAAGGGTCTCAATACAGGCCCCACTACCACCACCACTAACTTAAATGGGTAACATGGTGAGAAATAATCTTTTATTGTATTAGCCATCAAGATGTGGGGCTTGTTAGATATCTTTGCCTACTCTAATTTAAACACGAATGAATAACTTAATTTCTCCTTTAATAAACATTTTATAAATAGAAGTATGTGATTTCAGGTACAGATTCCCCAGCTATTATTATCTTTCATAATCATTAATTGCTTTTTTAAGTGTGCTTTTGTTGATCAGTAGACTTCAGACAAATAAATTAAAGGTGTTAAGTTGGGATTACAGATAGCTCTTTTGAAACATGGCAATCGTAAAGTATTCTTAATTTGGGTACTTTTAAAGTCATTTCTGACTATGTTTTATGCACCTTAGGATATACAGAATATATACACAGGGCATACATGTGGATAGGATAGGCGATACATATATATGCATATATGTGTGTATATATATATAGATATATATGATAGGTTCATTATATAGGCTATACAATTAAACTACTCTTGCATAGTTATAAAAATATTAAAAGTCTAAGATTTATATGTATAATGTTAACATTTTAATGACACAGATAATACTATCCGTCACCCACGAAGACTGGAGTAGGCTGGCACACTCCCCAGCTTTCCGATAGTTGGTCTACAGCTCTTAAGACAATTTCTGGAATCGGTGCCTGCACTGACTCAGGCCAAGCCTCTGGATATGAGGATCCCACAAGTAGTTGTATCACATATTTTTCTTGTTGGTGGCCTCAGATATCTCATAATTTTTTTGTCCAATTTTTCTACTGAAATGTTACCTTCCATGAAGGCAGAAGATTCTATCTTTTACTTATTTTATATTGCTCGGTGCTGGTAAAGGCTGAGTGTCTCAACACCAGCTTACTGGCATGTAAAACTCTTCATAGATATTGTCTTGAAAGATGGTGAAAGAAGTGAAAATCTTGAGGAATATAAAAATGCAATGCATCATTTTTGGAGAATGTACTCTCAAGGGACATAAGCACAAAATTTCCTTCTTTTCGCTCATACTTCAACTATAAGAAAATGTTTTGTATGCTAACTTCATAGTAGTTGCAGATTTGAGAAACATCTGTATATTAAAGCCATACACATACATACAAAGTCATTCACCTGTTATCGCTCGGCTAGTTAAAGCATATATTAAATGAAAATTTTGTGAATGAGGTGAAAGCATTGATCTGATACAATATTAAAAACTGTCCATCATTTTTTAAATTGCAGGTAAATTTCTACTTTAAAAGGCTGAAAGAATCAATTGCTAAGATTGCTTTCATTTGTTTTTACTAGTATCACAAAAATTTGATCTTAGAACTCTTCTGCTCCCTACCTGCCCCAAATTCTGCCCTAGAGATTAATATAGTAAAGGCTTTGATATCCAAATGGTCATTCATTCACTAAATAATATTTACTGAGCACGGACACTATCTACACCCTTAGCTAAGTGCCAAAGATATAGGGTGGTCTACTAATCTTGTCCTCGTATTGGTGATAGATTAACAAGGAATGCACACATTAAGATTATAATCATGATTGAGAAAAATGGTTTCATGGAAAGGCAAGTGTTAACAACCACCAGTAGCGACTGAAGGTTTCAAGAACAAAAGCAGAGAAGTTGCCAAGCGAGAAGTGTTCTCTTTGCTTTTTGCTGAGGATTCATACTATAATGGAGGAACATGCATGGTATGTTTTTGGTCCCCCAGGAAATGTATTTTCTTTTAACTAAGACACTAGCTTCTGTTAGGGGCAAAATAATCACTGCTTTCTAGATACTGCCTCTAAACTCAGTACTGCTTGCTCTTCTACTTCTGATTATCTTACACAGGCTTGTCTCAACTGCAATAACATAATTCAGAGAGATAAAAGCGTTTTCACAATCTTTACACAAGTATCGTATCTAAATATAGTATGATTTTCCTTCTGATTTTGATAGTCCACCGCTGCTACCATTTTAAAAAAAATTTTATTGACAGGGTCTTTTTAATGCAATTCCATCTAAAAACATGTGGTTCCCTATTTGTTCCCACTAGATTGTTACTTCTGAGCTGAAAAAACATGAATATTTTTGGATTTCTTCAGCTCCTTAGGCAGCATCTTGCCTAAAATTAGCAGGCATATTTATAATGGATTAAATTCATATTTTAAAAATATTTACAACTTCTTGTCTTAGTTTTCTACCTACAGAGGGACTATAACCTATTCATTAAGAGGAAATTAACAAGGATTAAAAAGAGATGTGACAGACACTAGGTATCTAATTACTTGGTTACTTAATTGATGCATTCTTCAGAAAAATAGAAAGATCATTCATTGATAAGGAAGAGTTAATTTGGGGTGGGAGGGCATATGGCTGTAGGTGGCAGCAAACACTGACAGGTTTGCCCACTTGAAGGAACTTTAAGAAACTTGTCACCTGTAAAACTACCCACTTAAAAACTGATACTTTAGAAAGATTTTATAAAATATTCTATTTTCTATTTAAAACTCATTACGTTTTTGCTTGTTTAGAAAAATATATCCTGAAACAGTGAAATAAAAAGAATACGAAATATCAAAAACAAATTAAGATTTTTTCTTATGAGCTTTGTGACAACAGATGTAATAACTTTTTTCCCAACCGGATACCTAAGATTCTAGCTTTAAGAAGTTTGAATCTTAGACTCAATACTAGAAATGTAAATGATATCGGGTAACACACAAGTTTATTTGATTAAACTGCAAAGCAAAAAACCAAGTATTTTTCTATTTTTAATTGCTGCAGAATGACTGTCTTCAAATATTTGTTTGAATAATCCAAAAGATACTGGATAAATATTGATTGAATAAGTTAATTATTGAATGAATGAATCTAGCTCTCATCTTTGCCTCCCAGCATTTGACACAATGCTTGACACATAGTAGGTACTCAATAAATGTTCAATGAAATCGACTCTCTGTTCCCCAGCCTGATGAGAAGACTTTTGCAGAGCCAATTCTCTAAGATTTCTCTTGCATCTCTTATTTCTGCCTCCTCCATCTCATGTAGTACATGAAAGAAACTGACCTTTATTTGGAAATATTTAGGTTGTCAAACGATTATCAAATGAAAGAGCAGAGTAACATGCCTCATCCAGTAAAATGCTCAGTTTTCAAGCACCTATGAAATTACCTGTTAGCATTTGTAAACATTCATTTGTCACTTACATCAGTAAAGGAACAAGCTGAGCATGAAACAAAGATGCTGTGGAAGGTGATGGCTCAAAACTGCAAACAATTTAACCAAGTTTCATTTCAAAAAAACATGTCCAATGAATGCAAAGGTTCCCTCCCCTTTACTGTATAGCTACTTTTCAGAAAATGGTTCTCTAAAACTTTTTACTATCAAAGAGCCCAAAACTAGTTAAAATAGAATCTGTTTATTTGTAATACTGGCACTGATGGTTGTCCAGTATCCATTCGCTTCTTGATTACTGGAACATGTAAGAAAAGTTAAATTCTTTCTACTTCAGCAACTTTAGAACCCTATTGGTGATTTTAAAAATTAAAAACATCAAATAGCAAATTCAATTAGTAAATTTGCAATTGCTTTCTAAATCTCCCATATTTAAAAAATTTAATTATCCCAGACAGAACTTTATTAGTGAAGTTATACATAATGCATTTTTATGTACGTAAATAAATTCAGCATTGTAAAAGCCTTAAAATAAGCACTGCATGTAATTTCCTCTTTTTCCAAGGGGCTGGGAGAAAAGACTATTTAGATTCTCTCCATGACTTTTAAATTTTCCAAATTTCCTTAGGTTTTGTGAAAATACTTATCAACTAACCTATAGGAAGGACATGAATACAACTTTTATGAGACAGTTTTTAAAGGTATTTTATTTTGTAGAACATTAAGTTTATCATTAGTGATTCAGAAATAGAATCTTCACTCTGATCTGTTTCTTATCTCTCACTATCTTGCTAATAAATTTATAGTTCTTTTGAAATGACAGGGATTGGTCTTAGAATCTATGAGAAAGAAAATGAAACAATATATTGCAAAGAAAAGTATCACTCACATGAATTAACTATATAATTTTATTATAAAAGAAGAAATAAGATTTCTAGAGAAAGTGAGGAGCTGAAGAAGGGGTATGACCCCCATTTCTTTCAGCTCTTTTCTAAGAAAATCTTCCAAATAGTTGCCTCTACTCACTATTCCAAGTTTCTCTTTCCCCATTTTCCCTTAAACCTATTCCAATCTGCCTTACGATCTACTCACTCCACTGAAACTGCCCCACAAAATGCCAACCAGCTCCAATAGTCAACTCAGCAGCATTTCAGCTGACCACTGTCTCCTCCGTGATTCAATTTCTTCACGTGGCTTCCAAAACACTACACACCCATGATTTTCCATCTACCTTGCTTCTTGCTTTTCTGGTTCCTTCTGTACCCCATATCATTTGAGGAAGATAAGCCCCCAGGACTCTGCACTTGGCTTCTTCTCATTATCTGTTCACATTGAATCCCTCAGTTGACTTGCCCAGTTGGCATGGCTTTAAATGTCACTTCTATGCTAATGACTCCCAAGATTTTATCTCTACTCCAGGCAGTTTTCTAGAAGTCCATACACAACACACATATAACTATCTACTTGACGTTTTCATTTGGATAAACATACATCTCAAACTCAACCTGCCAAACTGATATTCCCCCCAAACATGCTGCTATTTCCTCATCTCAGTTCATGGCAACTTCATCCTTCTACTCACTAAAGTCAGAATCACTGGAGCAATCCTTTACGTCACTTTTCTATCACACCTCAAACCCAGTTTTTAGCAAGTGCTGTTGGCCCTCGCTAGAAAACATTTCTAGAATTCAACCTTTCTAAGCACTTCCACTACTGCCAGCCTTGTCTGAGCCATCATCTTCTCTTACCTCTTAATTGATCTTCTTCTTTCCACCCTTATCATACACACTCCCCCCAAATCTACTTACTCTCCCATGGAGCATTTCATCCCTCCGTTTAAAACTGGAATGGTTCTTAATTTTATTCACAGTAAAAGCCACAGTCTTTAGCTTAAAAGGGATTCAGTTCTCTGTCACTTTACTGACGTTCTCCCTTACTAACCTCCCTTTCACTTACTATATGCTCCAGGCCACAGAGCCTCTTGGTCTTCATCAAAATGCCAAGCATATCTATAGAAGCAGGAAGGAGATTAGTGGTTTCCAGGTTCTAGAGGGAGGGATAAGTGGGAGTGGTGACTGCTTAATGGATATGGGTCTCCTTTTGGGATGATGAAAAATGTTCTAGAACTAGATAGTAGTGATGGTTGCACAGCACTGTGAATGTACTAAATGCCATTCAATTATATGCTTTAAAATGATTAAAATGGTAAATTTTATGTTATATGTATTATATCAAGATTTTTTTTTAAATGCCAAGTACAATTCCAACCTTTACTATAGCTATTTCCTCTGCCACAGAGTGTCGTTGCCCCAAATATCTACTCACCTAATTCCCTTCCACCAATCAGTCTTTGCTCAATACCACATTCTCAACGAGGCCGACCTCGACCATACTATTTAACACCACAAACTGCTCCTCACTCTGGGTCTCCTTCACCCTGCTCAATCCTTTTATTTTTTTTTTTCCACAACACTTATTTTCTAATGTACTAGATAACTTACTTATTGAATATATGTATTGTTATTGTCTCCTTTGCTAGAATGAAAGTTCCAGGAGGGCAGGGGGCCTTGTTTATTGTGTTCACTGATGAACTCCAAACACTCAGATACGCGGGTATTTACAACTACACATAAGCACTCTGTAAATATATGTGAATAAATGCTCTTCGCTATGCCCAGACATGAGCAAGGGCTAAGCCAGTCATGGTGACTAATTTCTGGAAACTAATCAACAGCCAGATTTATGTGAAAAATATATAGTAAGTCTACTATCAGTCAGAGAATTTACTAGTAGTTAGGAATTCAGTGGTGAACAAAGTCATAATACTTCCATTTCTCAAGTATAGGAGGGACTTTATGGAGAATTTAGTGTGGCAAAATAACCTCCTGAGAACTTAAGTTAGTCCTGTTTTTTTCAAATTTAGCTTCTCTAGGAAAAATAAAAGCTATTATTTTCTTCCCCACATTCCCTGGAAGTTGGATGAAGTTGATGAAGACCAACTTTAAAAGCAATCTCAGTATCCTTGATGTTGGTTGGCCTTTTTCAGTGATTAGTCTGAAAAGAAGGTACAGCTGGGTGGGCACCCCCACGACAAATCCTAAGTGGGCCTTTGCATTGGAAGACCAAAGGCCACAAGACCACTGGGCCAGAGTTTTTGTTTAAAAATCGAGGAGTAGATGAGGTCTCAGTGTTAGAAGTTGATGCATCTCTTGGGAGACGTTTAGAAAAGTATTGCTATTCTACAGGGCATAAGATACACAATCCCATCTGAGGTGACAATACCACAAGGAAATGCCTGCTGGCAGTCTGTGAGGGAGAAAGAATTAGTATTAAGCACTAAAGCTTTGGGAGCTGAAGCAAAAATTTCCCAGCTGTCCCAGAATGAAACCAGCTGCCAGTGGAGCCACCCAAAGTGAATTGACACAACATGCTTAAGAGCCCAGAAGTGACTAACATGGACTGAAGATCCAGTCCCATCCCTCCACCATTTTCTATAACCAAATAGGCCTTGAGATGTTCATATATGTAGGAAGAATGAGGAATCCCTAAGACTGAGTGATATTTGCTTTCTGGTCAATCGGTTACAAAAGTAAAACTGAAGACTGAGCTTTTTGAACATCGTATTAAACAATACTGATCTATAAGCTCATAGCAGGCAAGAATATTTATGCCATTTGTCTGTAGCTGTCATTGTAACTAATGCTGCTCCTTCCCCATACTAACTTGTCAAGAAATGAACAGTGACTGAAAATGAGATGAATGGAAATCTGTTTGCATTTTGCAGTAGTTTAATACTTTTCTAGAAAAATGTCACTTCATTTCAGCTGCCAATATGTACGGTAGTTTTGTTTGTGTTTAGGGTCCTTGGAAATTTCATCTCCTGTTACTAGAACTCCAGTTCTCATTGCATAAAAAGAATCCTGTCCAGGATTCTTGTAGCCCCTCAACTCTCCTGCATAATTTCCTTTTCCTTTACCCTTGCTTAGCTGTTTACTTGCTCATATTTGGGAAGTTACTCATTTTATTTTAAAACTTACTTTTAAGCTCTTGCCTCAATAAAGAAAAAAGCCTTACTGTCATGCTGGGTTATTCAGCAACAATCTATTCCCCTCCGCGGGATAAACTCAGGCTTCACCCTCATTGTTGATCTGCTTTGGGAGCTGGGTTACTGCCTCATAAAACAGCGCAACAGTACTATTATCGCATAATCATTATCATTACCTCACTTCCAGCCATACAGATCCTTCCAATCACGGATATCTTGCCTACTAATCTTGCTATATCCATCTTCTCCCGCTGTGAAACTGGTATGTTCCATTTTCACAGAAGCTTAATACGATCGCAAATGGAAAAATAAAATATATATTTTTTAACTAGGCTACATTTTATTGATACCATTGTGTTATACAGGAATTTAAAATAGCTCTATATTTCATTCGAGTAAAAGAAACAAATGTGTGGGTAGCAGTAGGGGTTGATCTTAGCCTGGGTTCATGTTTTCTTCCCTAATCTCATCTTTTTGGCTTTTGTTACATTATTTAGGGCGAATTCAATCTGACACTTCTGAGTGGGAACTCCTCGGTCAGCAACAGAATTGTCCCCACCTTGAGTGAAATTTGGAAGAAGCACTGACATTCCAAGATTTACCCAGAGGCTGGAAGTCATCGCTGCTCAGCTGGGCCTGCTCCATGTACAGGTAAAGTTACAAGGGATATCCAAAGTGGGTTCCTTCCTTGACCACTCTGACATAAACTAGGCCATTCTAACTCTATGCCTGTCACAGCTTAAAAGAGGTAGGCATTAGGCGTTAGTCCTTACAACCAGAGAAAAGGAATTTAAAAATTTTAGAGCACCATCAGTGAAAACAAATCATCAGAGTTCATATTTATTTCTTTGTATCTGCAGAACTTCTCTTTTTATCTACATTTTCCCATTTAGTGTTTGTTTTTAACATTAATAATACAAAAAATTAGAATTTAAAAATACACATAAAAAGAATGAAGGAATGAAATAGTGGAAAAAAAGAAAAAAACTTTAATCACCAAAATTTCAACCACTCTCAAAAAATGACAGTTAATAGTTTAGTATCTAACCTTACACGTCTTTTCATACATAAATGGCTAAAACAAAATATTTGTTTTCTAAAAAAATTGAACCACCCAGCATTCACTGTTTTGTTCTTTTATTTACTTAACAATAGAGCATGACGGTCTTCTCTGTGAATAAATGTCATGCAAAAAAATTTGATTTTCCTAAATGAGACTCTTCCATCTAAAGGTACGTAATAGACCAAGAGATTTTTAGAAACTGAACTGTACAGACTTGGGAGCCAACAGAAACTTTTAAGAAAAATGTGAGAGGAACATCTGAAGTGAAAATGATAGAGAAAAGAAGGCATAAAAATACAAACATAAAAAGCTATAATTAGCACACAAATATAGTAAATTTTTATTCTGATGTTATGCTGAAAACCAGATTAAAGAAAAAAATAATTAATATTCACCCTAATCCTTAAGAACAGAGAATGATAAAAAAAAAAAAATGCTATAAATTCCTCTCTAATGAAAAAATGATGAAGAGTGCTAGGAAAAAAATGAAGAAATATTATAGATTAATGGCGATATATTATCATATTAGATCACCTCGAGGGTTTAAATTCAACTTTCTATTCCTAACTTTCCTTTCCAGTCATTTTTTTCTCAAAAGAAGTCACTTAGACTCCTGTTTCTTCCTATAATTTAATGTTTATAACATCTGATAAAATTATTATTCCCATGCAAAAATAGTACAAGGATTAATGATAAGAAAATAACTATAAGTCACAGAATTCAATTCTTCATAAAGATGTATCAAATGCCAACATATAGCAGAAGCTGGGCTATATGTCCAGAAAGCTCCTCTAAGAACCATAGCTGGTAGGAAGAAACAGTAATCAGGAAACTCTAAGTCAGAGAATGTGACAGAGCATTGTATATTGAGGAATGGCAAGCAGATACCCCAATGGCTTCCTTATCACGGACTGAGGAAAAACACAAGATTCAGAAGGATCTGAAACAGGTAGTATACCCTAGTGGTTGGAGGCAAGCTTTTCAAAGGCCATAGTCTAAAACTCATCCCCAAAGGTTACCTATAATCCCAGAAGTGAGTTGGCATTACATAATAGAAGTTAGTTACATAATAGAAGCAGCCCAATCTCCAAATAGCTTGAACTCTGCCTTACCCTCTTCTATATCATAGCACCCCCATATGGCATCTATTTAAAAGCTATTGCATCTCTTAGCCCAAGAAGCAAGTCCTATTATTTTATTAGCTATGGCATGTTGAGACTTACATTGCAATTAGCAACAGTGTCCAGTCAGGTGTATAACCACTCTGGTACTCGGCAATTCGGGGTCAGGGAACACAATCTTGGCGTGTAAACACAGGTGAGCCAAGTGGCCAGAAAACTTCTAGCTAAATTATACTAAAATGTTATTGACTTGGGCTTTTAACTGAATGATAGTATTGCCCTTTAAATCATTAATAAAATAGAAAACAAATTGTCTTTATTCTTTTGTCTTACTATGACACTGTGGCCTACCAATAGTGGAAACCATAAAGATACAGCAACATGAGGAGTTCACAGTTCACTTCCCAGAAACTGCTGTAAATACCTGAAACAGCTAAGGGTCAGAAAGAACAGAAATAATACCGAAAAAAAAAAAGAGCTTTTTGGAAAGAAGAGATACTTTTTGTGTGTGTTTAACACTAGGGAAGTCTATAAACCCATCTATGGCAATAATGGGACATTTCCCAGAAGGAATTTCCAAAGAAAATATTAACAGATCGCATTTTCATTTGAGAAGAGATGTGCTTTCTGAATTTTCCACATATACTTAATTTTGTAGAGTCGCAATTAACCAACTAAATAGCCAAAGAAACACAGCTGGTAAACAATATAGCTTGAACAGAAAGTATCTGTACTTTGAACTTACTCACATTTTAGCCCCAGTTAAGGTCTCCCTGGGCCCTACAATCTAGACAGATCTGCCTTCTCAATTCTAGGCCCTGGGGAGCCTAAGAATATCTCTTAATTTCTAAAGTCAAGCTTTCATGATCACAACCCTGTATTCTCGTGGGATGGTGATGCTACTGAATTTCAGATGGCTAGGGAAGGTCTCAACGATAAGGTGACATACGAGCCAAGACCTGAAGGAAAAGAGGAGTAGCAAGCATTGTAAATATCTGGGCGAAGGAGGGAAAGGGAAATGCAGAGACTCTGAAGCATGTTGGTGTTGCTGTATGCAAGGACCAGCAAGGAGGCCAGTGTGGAGTAAAATGAGCCAGGGATAGGGTTTTGGAGATGAACTCAGAAAAGTGTATATGGGGCACATATCACTATAGCACTACAGAAGAAGGTGAGGATTCTAGATTTTGTTTGATAAGATGAGAAGCCACTGGATAGTTATGAGCAGAGAAGTAACATAACATGACTTTTAATAGGATCGCTCTGGCTACTGTGTGAAAAAATTAACCATTGGGGGCTGGGTAGGAACAGAAAATAAAGTTAAGACACGTCTGAGAGAGTTCAGGCAATATTTTTTTCTCAGAGAAATTTTCCTACCAGCTGTTAGAGAATACAATAAGATATTCTTCAGATTTTATATTAAAAATAGAAACTTGAATAACTGGTGAACTACAAATTACAAATAACTGCAATCTTTTGATAAGTGCCAATATAAGGAAGGCATATTCTTCAGCAGAGGAAAATGCAATATAGAATTGGCAATCATCATGCAATGCGAATCCAGCACAACAAAAGATAATAATCCAAATTACAACCAAAATCCAAGATTCCAATCTAGTCATTTTTGGTTAAGGCTTTCATCAATACCTAAGTAGGAAGAATGTAAAAATACCATGGTTTTGATTATATAGTATTTGTAGGAAATACTAGAAAACAGCAGGATATTTTTTAAATATTTACTCCAAAATGCCTGCATTTAGGTCTCAAATAGTATGTTCTATTATCTTTATAATCTTCCAAGTTAAAAGATCTATTCTGACATTGCTAAGGAGATGAGACCAACTATACGGACATAAAAAACACTAGAATTTGCTAGATTAAAGATTTAAATGTAAGACCCAAACTATAAAACTCCTAGAAGAAAACAGAGACAGTAAACTCTTTGATGTTGCTCTTAGTAATATTTTTTTAGATATGTTTCCTTGGACAAGGGAAACAAAAACAAACAAATAAACAAATGGGACTACATCAAACTAGAAAGCTTTTGCGCAGCAGAGGAAACCATCAACAAAACAAAAAGACGATCTACTGAATGAGAGACGACATCACCAATGATACATCCAAAATATAAAACGAACTCACGCAACTTAACACCAAAAAACCCAAACAATCCAATTAAAAAATGGGCATGAATACATATTTCTCCAAAGAGGACTCAGATAGCCAGTACACATATAAAAAGATGCTCAGTGTCACTAATCATCAGGGAAATACAAATCGAAACCACAATGAGATATCACCTCACACCTGTCAAAATTGCTATTCTCCATAAATCAACAAAAAACAAGTATGGGCAAGGATGTGGGAAAAAGAGAAGCCTTGTGCACTGTTGGTGGGATTGCAAATTAGTGCAGCCACTATAAAAAACAGTATGGAGTTTCTTCAAAAAATTAAAAATAGAACTATCATATAACCCAGCAATTCCACTTCTGGGTATTTATCCAATAAAATCCAAAACACTAATTTGAAAAGATATATGTATCCCTGTGTTCACTGCAGCATTATTTATAACAGCCAAGATATAGAAGCAACCTGACTGTATATCAATAGATGATTGGATGAAGAAGTGGTATATATATACGATGGAAGGAATATCATTCAACCATAAAAAACATGAAGTCTTACCATTTGTGACAACATGGATGGACCTAGAGGATATTATCCTAAGTGAAATAAGTCGAGACAGAGAAAGCCCAATATCATATGATTTCACTTATATGTGGAATTTAAAAAACAAAATAAATGAACAAACAAAATGAAAACAGACTCATAGATACAAACAACAAATCGATGGTTACTAGATGGGAGGGGAGGTCGGGGGTGGGTGAAAAAGATGAAGGGATCAAGAAACACAAATTGACAGTTACAAAATAGTCATGGGGATGTAAAGTACAGCATAGGGGAATGTAGTCAATAATATTGTAATAACTATGTATGGGGCCAGATGGGTAATGGACTTATCAGGGGGATCACTTCATAAATTATATAAAAGTCTAACCACTGTGCTGTACACACCTGAAACTAATATAATATTAAATGTCAACTGTAATTTAAAAATTTCTTTAATTTAATAAAATAAAATTAAAACTCTCAAAAAAAAAAAAAGAACAGAGGGAACAGTGGAATTTGCTATTCTGGATGAAGTCCAAATTATATGGAGAAAATACGTAGCATGAATCATAGGGAAAACAAAGTATACAATGATTACTCCTGCTAAATACGTCGCCTCTTATATTTCATGCAATATTCCTTTAAATGTCATTTGTCTTTATTTACCTTGGAACTTTTACTCTGTATTATGATAAAAGAAGATTAAAATTCCAGGAACTATTAACTGTTCCCAAAAGGCCCTCCCATTCTCCTGTGGCAACTTAATATATTTGAAGCCGAGCCCATTTTTGATTAAACTATAGGAAAACCCTGCCAGGTTTCTGCTAAAATTTATCACTATATTTCTCTTTCCTATCATCTGAAATGTTTTTGAAAAAAAATCAAAGGTACTTCTAAAATAGAACTTTATTTTTAACTTCTTTTACCACTTGAAAAGCACAGGGTTGTCAATGACGCTGATCTATGGGTGAAGGAAAGAAACCAAGGCGGTCAGGAAGGCAGCTCAAAGTTTTCACAAAGTCCTTGGTTAGCTTTCATGTACATCAAAACGAAACCTATGGGCCCCGGTGACTGAACGCCTTCATCCACTCACAGCCTCTCTCCAGCCTCCCCTTCACGCTGTGTGATTACAGGAGCTCTTCCTTTCCAAGTCAGGATTCATATTCTTCCTTTGTAAGAGTAAGGTCTGTTCAAAGTAACCCAGATAAAATGGGGTTCCTTCTATTTCTAATGGCACTTTAAACTATTTGAAAAGGATGTAGGCTTCTGTTTGCACATGATCTGAGTTTTTCTCCAGTGTGCCAGGGAGATTCTATCACCTTTTATTTGGGGCATTGTCTTTCAGGGGGAAAAAAATACTAAGTGTCAAATTTGACACTTGGAAATATTGTTATAAACTAGGCAATTTCCAACCATAAGTGAAAAGCCAGTGAAAAATCTTTAAGACACACCTAAAATACCCATTAGCAGGAGAAGGATTATACCCAGGGTTAAAAAACTATCGGAAAACCAACTTGTAGGCATTATCACTATGAGGCTGAGTGCCTACAGCAATGTTCCTGACCACCTCAAAAGCCAGTGAATTGCCTCTGGAGGCTGTTCCACACCTCCCCAGTAGGCCTGGAAGCTACGGACGATTAATTATTACATTATGTAACTCCCGCTGCTGAACGTTAGCAGAGCAGTCCACGGTTTTACTGTGAGTGTGCTGCTTTTCAGCCAGGGGTGCAATTTCATCAGCTCACTCATCTGCATCTTTGTGCTACTTAATCCTGGCTTCCTAGGGTTTTTCTTTAATTGGCTCAGCCTTCTTCTGCCCTCGATCAGCCTGATTTTATTCTTGGGTTTCCAGTGAAGATGACTGAATCTGAAAATGGTGGCGCCAAAGTCTTACAGCAGTGTCAGACACATTTACCCACCTAAAACTCCTATATTTAGAAGGTCTGTCTTTTTATGATTTATGAAGGCACATCTTGGTAAGCTTCTGCAGTCGACACTGTGCTAGAGGAACTGGAGGAACTACTGGTTACACCAGACTTACGGTACGGCAAGTAGCTGTGGAAAGCATATTGATAAAGGAATCGGAAGACCTAATTGACTGCAATTTATTTCACCATGTTTGCAGGCAGTGCCATCACCGAGCCTCAGTTCACTCATCTACGAATTGGGGTTTAAACCAAAGAGTTTTAATCAGAGATAAATGAAATAATAAATGCTTCCCAAATTATAAATCCTATAGAAACAAAGGGATTAAACTATTATTGCTATTCTCAAATTCTAATTTCTTTATTATGGCAGTAAATAGTTCTTGAGAACTTGATGATTTTTTATTATTAAAAAGTTAATTAAGAAGCCCCTTACTAGCCTGTGCAATTAAGTTCACTGTTCTAATTGGTTTACTGAAATTTCTACTGCTAAAACAACATGAAAGGAACCACCATAAAATCCTGAATAAATGTTAATTATACAGCATCAAATTGTATTACAGAATCACCAAAAGAGTTATTATGGCCAGTGACACTACTCAACTCAGCTGTCTGCTCTGGACAACCATGTCCTTGCAACACTGATGGAAGGACACTAGGCCACCACCAAGGTTTCTACCATCCCCCTTTAATAAGACCTCGAATAGCCACATGCTGGCCACTCCTTTTTCCTAGGCTGAAACTCAAATCTCTGACAACTGGGAATCATCTGAATTCTAGTCCTAAAACTCAGTTTGCTTCTATGGTCTAAATTTAGACTTGCCTATTTGTTCATCAATGGCATCATCAATCTCTCAATCACTCAGCTTAGTACTTCATCGATTCTTCCTTTAAAATATCTTTCAATAATTATTTTCTCTCCTTCTGACCATTAACTCTCTAGGGTGCCTTTATCATATCAACACCTTCTATACCTCAGAACCCCTGCACTCTCTGTTCCACAAACAGCAGGATTTAATTTTCTTAAAATCCTACTTTCAGCTATCACCCAAATCATCAGTACCCGGTGCCCGGCTTTTAAATTTTTAAATTCCACCCTCAGTGTTTTCCTTAATGAAGTCACTCAACAGCAAAATGTTTCCAAACTTTAATAAATTGCAGTTAGTAATCTGGCTGTGTCGGTAATATGTGACTAGATATTTCCAAATCAGGAAGAAATACTTGACACGGTGCTAAAAATAACTACTAATCATGCCTTCTACAAATATTAGTTATGTGTGCAAGAAGTAAAGGACTGTTTTACAGGAACTCTTACTAGCCAGTTGCCCTGGAGTTTCCCAAGAGCAGCGCAAGCCGGGACTGCCAGCCTGGCAGGGATGTGGGATCAACCTGCACCAGTGAAAGAAACAAAGGAAATTCCTAGACAGGGTCCTAAGTGGGCTAAGATTACGGTGACCAACTGTGCCAGTTTGCCCAGGACTAGGAGGTTCCCAGGACATGGGGCTTTCCATTTTAAAACTGGGAAAAACTCAGCAAACCGGGATGAGTTGGTCACTCTAGTTAAGACCATGGCGAGCTACGCCCAGCAGAAGGAGGAGTACAAATCATCATCGGTCAGGTCAGGAAAATCAAAGTCGTGAGGTGGGGGCCAGAGTTCATAGTGCCAAAGGCCAGGGAAAGATCACATGGACCATATTTTGCCACAGCTTACTATTTGAAATGCTTTACCGCCCCGCCCCACAGCTGTACATAATGAATCTTAATTCAGTCAAGTGTATGAACTGCCATCTAACACTACCAAATTCTGTGTGTTCATGTTTAGTTCGTTCTGTGTGTTCATGTTCAAGTACATCCGAAGTGTACATAGAAAATACCATTTATATGCCACAAACCCAGGTGTGTAGGCAATGTTAACTATCTTAACTTCTCTTAAACTGAACTTAATATCTATCTCAAGTCCCCAATTCCAGCTAACAGTAGGCAACTTAATTGAGTCACTTCAAATAAATGCAATTAAATTTGCGATTACTCAGTTATATCTGATTTAAATTCTGTCAACTTGGGGTGAGACACCCAGGTCTTCTCTTCTTTAAGATCCCTCAACCTCTCTAGAGTTTCTGGCTCTGGGGAAGAGGAAGACCTGGGGCTCTTCTGAAATGTCACCAAGCATCAGAATTGCCTGGAGGGCTTTCTGATTACAGATCACTAGCAATAAGCCCCACAGTTTCAGATTCAAGTCTGAGGTAGGAAGACCAAGAGTTTGCACTTCTAATAAGTTCCTAGGTGATGGTGATGCTGTTGCTCTCAGGGACCACACTTTGAGTGCTACTGGCATAAATTTAGAGCTCTTTGAGGTGCCTTTAGCTCCTCATTAGTTTTCTTCCATGCTCTGAATTGTCTCCCTCAAGCTTTTGACCTCTCCAAGTGGCAAGAACACAATAGTCAGCGAGGGTGGAATAAATGCCTCACCTGCCCTGACTCGTGGATGGGTCAAATAGTATATAACACAGGGAAACAACCAGGGTTGCAGAAGCACTTCAACTAATAGCTCAGAATTATGATTTTGCTAAATCCAGCATCATTCTCTCATGAGTATACACAGCTCCCCTTGGATGTATCCTGTAGCTTGGTAAGTAGTGGGGTAGAGTAAAGAAAAATGACTTGACCAGTAGTCTAGAAACTTCTAAGTCAGGCTTTGCCTCTTAATAGCCTGACCTTGGATAAGTTCTTTAAATTTATCATGTCTCAGTTTTCTCATCTATAAAATAAATCTGATATTATTTCCCTGCCATGGTGACTTCAGAGAATATTTGCAGTACTAAAAGGTAATGTTTCAGAACGTGCTTTGAAAATATTTAATGGTTATATTTAAGGTAAAGAATCTGTTATCATGCACATAAATTTCCATCAGCCTAAGTAGTTAACTTTATGAAAACTTACATATATGGCAAAACCATATATATATGAATGCAATATACCAATGGTACACATTGCTTCTCAACTCCGTACTTAATGATGTTAAGTTAGTAGCTTGAAATCGACAAATCAGGACTTTTATGTGGTTTGTTTATTTTCAGACGGCTAGTTAAAAATTTACCAGCATAACACTGCTTATACTACATACCGGGTCTTTGAGAGGTGTATTTCCAGTGTCAGTTTTTCATAGTGATAAACATATATTTTTTTTCCTTTTATACTACTCGAAAATGTCATTTAAACAAAACATACTTAAATATATACAAATATGGTTATTTGCCCAATTCTCTCATTTGTCTGTACCAGTAATTTTCAATCTAAAATGGGGAAAGAACCACCTGGGCACTTGTTTAAAATCCAAATTTCAGGGCCATACCCCTAAGAAGCTGAATCAGAGGTCTGAGGAAGAATCCCAAAGGGGCATTCTTTTTACAGTCTCAAGGAATATTCCAAACAGGTGGTCCTAAGATAAAATGTTGCTCTACGGATAAAACACAAAACTCAGTCTGGCTTTCAAAGTCTCCTACAACCTGGTCACAGAATTCCTTCTCCCCATCTCCAACTGCTCCCCAGTGTGTGCCTGTCCTGAATTGAGAAGCTACCATCACTCTCAGGCAACAGAATCCTTGGAATTTTATTTTACCCCATTTGCCAAGTTTCCTATATTATGGCTTGAGAGCTCTCCAGTGTGGACCCTGAGTTGACAAGATAAAATAGATTCCATAGCCTTTTATACAAGCAAACTTGGTAACCGTTTCAAGGGCACATGCTAGCAATGAGTCAGGACTAACTGAAATCTTGGGAAAAATGGCAAGGAAAGGGGATCGAGAGATAAGGATGAGGGTCCGCCTCATCCCCCCACAGACTGCAGAATAATGCCGAGCATTTTGCCAAAGCAATTTTACTTTAGTCACAAAAGTCTTGCTATACAAAAATAACTTGTTTTATAAATTAGCTGTCAAATCCTTGGAGAAGCCAACCATGAACAATTTGTTGTTGGTTATATTTCCATTATTGTCACTATTTAATCCATAGGTTAGTGATTAATGGTTTTCTAAGAAAACTTGTTTGAAGTATAAAGAATGAAATCCGTTAAACCAAGTAAGACCCGATAAGATTCATTTCTCCTGGGGTCTCATCAGAACTGAAACCGCCATGGCATAATCAATGGTCCAGGAGATGAAACGGGACTCCTGTTCTGTCATGTCACCTCTATTTAAGTCTTCAAAAATGAAAAATAATGAGTAAAGGTGTAAAACAAATTGCTTGATATGCCAAGAAGCAGAATAATCCCATTAAAATAATTAGAACGTTGTCTCGAATTATTAGACACTGCAGTTTCATTGGAGGAAAAGTCCAATCTGGGGTGATTCCCTGATCTCTGTGGGCACCATTTATGACACTGCCATTAGAAATGTTTGAAAGGAAGCTTGATAAGAAGGCTGACATGCTTCTCTCAGAATTAAAAGGCTTTGGGGCAACAATCTTTCAAAAGTTTTATACTTATCAGTAAAATTGCTTGTTTCTCTAGTTTAATTAAGAGCCCCCTACATATCTGAAAGAACAGTACAGAACACAAAACTGAATCTATATCAAGAGGCTATGCTCACAGAATCATAGAAATTATGTTTGCAAATATACCAAACTGGAAAAGGCATCAGAAAAGGTGACAATAGTTGACTTGCTCAAGGATAGGAGATTAGGCATTAAATTTTCTGTTGTGCAATAAATACAAACTAAGAATGCTGACAGTAATTCACCTTGACTCTACATACAGTATACTGGTCAACAATCTGTGTCCCTGAATGGTTAGCAGGTAAACTATCATTTTAATCTAATCGATTTAATGCAATAAACTATTGTTGAGCTCCCACTGTGAGAAAGACATTTTGCTAATAAATGTCAAGGATACATTAGAATCCATGTCATCAGAAAACTTGGAATCTAGTAAGGAATTAAGACATAAACAGAAATAACTACAATAGAAAAGTAAAATATTAAGTGCTCCGGAAATAAGGAGCACTAGGGAGGAAGTAATTAGCTCCAAATAGGAAAATAGGCATAGATTTTACAAAAAAAAAATATATATATATACATACACACATACACAAACACATATATGTATGTGTTTGTGTGTGTGTGTGTATAGCGATAGAGAGAAGCCTATAATTTTCCTAAGAAGTAGAGGCAATGCAACAGTAGTTGAAAGGTGCATCTTTGGAAGTCCTGAGGACTTTAGTATCAAGGAGAGAAACAATGAAGAAAGGCTCTAACCATACCTCATACTAATTATACTGCAACCCCGGGGGCTTTGGGTTTTATATCCTCTAGTAGCTCGCTTGGCACACAGCAGGTACTCAACATAGTTTTGAAGAAGGCAGGCAAGCCCATGGATATCAAGGAGGAAGAATACTCCATGTAAATGTAAGATTCTACCTAGAAGATAACTAGTGTTTTAAATGTGAAAGTGCAGGCTAAGTCTTATTTTACGTGTGCTTAAATGTCATGTCTCATAATTATGATGAGCAAAGTAGCACGAATCACAAATGTGCTCATTATTTTATTTTCAATGGAAATTAAGTTGCTCTCGCTTTGCTATTATAAAAAATGTTATCTAATTTATCAGTGTGTATCTTTCCATATGTTCATACATGATTTTGTACATGTTTTCATTAGTTTTAACAGGGGAGGAATATGAATATCATTTCTTTGCTACCTAAAGGATAAGAAAAACTTAGAGAATTTTACACTCAAATTAGCAGCACTTCAATAACATATACAAGTAATAGTTCAACAAATACCCTTGGAAAACAATACCTAAACCAAAGCCAATATAGTGAAAACCACTGGATATATTTCCTTCTGCATCCACTTCTCCCATTTCCTAGCTGCCAATTCATATAGAAGCTCTGTCTCTTCACGTTCCAAAGTACTATAAAAAAAAGGGAAGAATCAGTATTCTTACTCTTCCATTTTAACCAGTACTTATTTATCCCTACTGCAATTAACTGAAAGTAGATATATGGTTTTTTTTTTAGAGCTCTCTAATTGTAGATAAAAATTTTCGTTCTTAATAAAGAAAGGCATTTTCTCACTTTAAAGGACTCCTGAATACTTTATTAAGCCTACTTAGCTGGTTGTTAAGTTGTCCTAAGCACTAGCCCATAGATTGTCCCTTCTTGAGTGGGGCACAGCCCATGTGAGGAGAAATAGCTCGACCATCATAGAGTGGGAGGAATTCGGATATCACTTGCCTGTCACCCAATGGATCTGTGCAGTGGAAAACCCTGCACAAATGAACACGGCGGCCCTGTTTCAAGGTTGATCCAATTTAATTCCTGTGGGATGACTTGGGGAGGGAGGCACAAGCATGGCTCCATAAGCCAGACTGGCTCCTTGTTCTTGTGGGATGCTGGCTAAGGCTGCTAGAAACTCTAGGGAATAGAAGAGCATATGTTACATCTGGAGTGAGCCTACATCACCCCAGCAAAGGGCAGTCTGCCAGCAGGTCCTTTCCCTCTAAACTTGTCCCCAATGGAGTTTCCTTTCCCAAATATAAACCAAACCACAGCCATTGTCTTCTTTAACTTTTGCTTTTGTTTAAGACTAAGATGTTTGTATTGCTGTTTAGAATTTCTGTAGTGTACTCTTGCTTATCTGGATGTATCCTTCTGCTTCCCCGGATTATTTCTGCCCGAAGTTATTAAGTCTCTCACAAATAGTTATGTCGTTGGAATGCTTTAATTTCATTGATAGAGCTATTATTGCACCCAGTAAATAATGTAGATGGTGATAGGCTTTCTAAACCAACTTTCAAAACCACTTTTAAGAGTTTTATTTATCTGCTTTACCTGCTTCCAGAGGATTTGCGGTGGCTTAAAACACAAAAGACCAAAACCCATTAACAATGCATATGAAAACAAAGTTAAATAATAAAGAAGAAATGGCATCAGAAAACCCAGACTAAGGAACCCCATTTTAGCACAAGACTTAACTCTGGTAGCGCAAAGGAGCCTAATGGGTCATTTAGAGTGATAAACACTATTCTGGTGCTGTGATCAAAGAGGAATTTATCACATGAATCTTTCTTTATAATTCACCATGGAACATAATGAGTAAGGTCTTTAATAGCAGCTTTGATAAACCATGCAAAAGGCATCTTATATGGTCAGCTTCATGGCTGTAAGACCTGTACAGTTGCACAGTGCCTCAAGGTAGAAGAGCCCCACATGGGTTTATGCTCTGCTGTTGTTATCTTGAAATTTTTAATTATTTTTCTAATAAGGGTTCCCACTTTTTCTTTTAGCAATGGGCACTACAAATTACATAGCCAATCCTGTCCTCTTTCATACAGCTAGTTCTTATACCAGACCCTAAATTTCTTGTTTTAGGATGTTTCTCCTTTAGCAACATCAAGCATAGTATTTGCAAAATTTATCCTACATTTTTGTGAGTATTAAAAATAATTCACCATGGGTATATAAACACCTTCTGCCAAACCCACCAATCTTCTAAATACTAAACATAAGCAACAGAATTTTTATTGTAGAAAAAAGAAAAGCTATTATTTGTTTTCCTTACTATATTTAAGCTTAAGACACATTTCGTCAGAAATAACATTTATTATGATATTTTAAAAATATAGTTAGATGTCTTAGCTGTAAAATCTTTAAATAGATTTCTGGTTTAAACTCAATTACCCAGTTTGATTGAGTATTACTTCATCAAAGTGAACAATTTGATCTCTGAATTATACCATTCATGATTTTTTCCTTTGATCCTTTTGTCTTAAGAAATAGAATTTTATATGTGTTCAAAGAGAAGTAAAAATTCTCAGAGGGCGTTTTGCACCTTACTCTGCCCTCAGATCTGTTCTAATTATCCCTCTTACCAGACGGATGAACCCCTAGCCTGTTCTTTATGAATTTTTGCACATAGTTGAAAGACACCTTTCCCATACATAACGCACTAAGTTAAACAGAACTTGGCAGCTGTTGATCACATGATTGATGAAGACTGTTTCTGCATGAAATCACAACAGAGACCTCTGTGAGCACATCGAGTGCAGTACCAGAGCTGCTGTTAGAAGTTTCTTGAAGGTACCATGATCTCAGCATCCCTCCATTCTCATTTAAACAACTACAATCATCCAAGCACAGCGCTAGGCACAACAGATACATCAATGGGCAAAACATCTCGGCCTGCCTGTAGCTTAGACTCTCGTGGGCAACAGAGTAGAGTAAGCACATAATTACCATACTGCATATATATGACATGGTGAAATTACAAAGGGAGGAATCAGGGAAAGTTCCCCAAGAATATGACATTCAAATTTGTTTTAAAATAGTTAGCTTTATAATCGATTCAGAATTTAATTTAATAGGTGAAGGTATATGTATGAGGCTAGAGGTAGACTTACTATGAATTACTCAAGCTTAAATTAAGTTCAGGGTTCTTTATTTGCATAGGCACCTCTGAGACTTTTTTTTTTTTTTTTACTAATTTTGGGTTTGTAATACTGTATCCTTTTTCTTAAAGACCACCCCCAAACGGTACAAGATCCACAACCCACAAAACCTGGGCCCTCCTCTGCATGGGTCATACTGACTTTTGACCTCTCCCCAGAGTCACTTTCAGAATGACAGGCCCACACGGTTGTATGTTGTTAGCTAATGTTAGTTCCATCTTATACCTCGTGGACTTATAAAGATAACAGGATTAGTTTAGAAGGCTGCAAACTTGATCCTCAGCCCAATATTCTCAGACTACTCTCTTCCTGAACTCAGAGTAGTAATACTAATTCCAGCCTTCCTCCTACTAAAAGTAAAGAGCAAGAAGGCGCATGCACTTTCACAATGATCCTCAAACCAAAGAAAAGGGAGAAAGGGAGGAAGGGAGGAAGGAAGGAAAGAAGGAAAGAGGGAGGGAAGGAAGGAAGAAGGAAAGAAGGAAGGAAGGAAGGAAGGAATAGTTGGAAGGGAAGGAAGGAAGGAAGGAAGGAAGGAAGGAAGGAAGGAAGGAAGGGAGGGAGGAAGGAAAAGGTGTTCTGGGGAGGAAAGAGTCATTAGCAGCTCCTCGTGTGAATTAGAATTTCTCACTTTTCAGTCCCACCCCACAGCCTGCTTAGCTTTCTGGACACTCTGACTGGAGGGAAAGAAAGATAATTTACCTATTTTTCTCCAGAAATATTTCCCTCCAATATCATAGGTTTCCTTTATAATCGTGAAGGAGAATATCAGAATTGTTGTGTAGGTGAAATTGTGTTTTAGGGTATGTGGTGTTTTAAGATGGTTTTTAATCAAAGGAGTATGTACTTGTCACAAAAATGGAGTTTCATTTTCAGTAAGTTCATCTGTTTTAACAATGAAGTTATTTATAAACAACAATGAAGTTATTTATAGATATATTTTTTTCTTTATTTAAAAAAACACTTGGCAATAATTAAAATCAAAATAGAAGGAATCTATTAAGCAATCACCTTTTCACTGTGAAAAAGCAGGTGACTGAAGGTGGGTTTAAAGGTGTTTGCAATTCTTTTGCCACCGAACATGAACATTTCCACCAGATAAAGCACAGTGATTAGGAATTATAAGCTAAAGAAAGTCAATTCACATGATGCCATTTCCAGCAAAATTTATTTTGATTTATTCTGGATAGAAATGCAAAAAATCTTTTGAGCACATGTAGACTAAAGAAGATTGCCATAAGACTTAAATATAATTATTATAACACAAGAGAAAGTGAATAAAAAATGTATTAGCACAATGGCTTAGAAAAAGAGACATTCAAAGCATATAATTCATTCGATAAGCACTAACAGGTTACGCTGTTCCAATTCCAGAGTGAAAACAAAAGTTCTCAAAATATTAGGAAAAACTCTTAGGAAGCTATTATAAAATTATACAAAAGCTGTAAAAATAATAGTATGATAATACTTTTAATAGGGGAAAAATGATAGCAGGCAGCAGGCTGCATTGTTAGTTGATTATGAAAGACCTTCAGCTAGGTAGCACAAGATTATCTTTGCAAAGAACTTTCTTGTATAAATTTGGAAGCTTTATCAGATAACGATTCTAGGCTCTTTATTTGCACCTAAGGAGAATGTTGATAAATTATTAACTTTTGAAATAGTACAGTCTTTAAATGGTTTTATTTTTGTAGCATCTAAAAAAATAACTGTACAATGCATTTCGTGTATGATTAGACACTTTCAGCGATTTCAGTTTTAATGAAAATATGCCTTACTAACAATGAACTCAAACTTTCCTTTGTTCTCCCATAAACCAGAACACTTAACAACATATGAACAGCAGCTTGTAATAAACAGCAGTAGTAAATGGTGAATTTTTATGTTTCTTCAAAATTTTCTGACGTAATTTTATTCAGATAATTGGATTCACCAGAAAACTAAAGAAAACATTCAAAAGTATTAGAAAGTTTCTATCAGAAGGTGAGAAGAATTTACAGCTGCCCTAGCTTCACATGAATTCACTGATCAATATTTCAAATATAAGACATTCATAACAGATTTACACATATGCACTCAACTGACCTTCTAAATACCTTAACTTGAATGTCTTGCCGTTCAAGGGCAAAATATACAAAATTATACCATCTCCAACACATACCCTGCTATAAAACCTCCTTTCCTTGCATATCGCTAACAAGTTTCCCTCTCTTCAACTTTGCTTCCCTCCAAGCTATAGCCAGAATGACCTCCCGCATCATGCTTCTCCCCTCCCCCCCTCCCCTCGTGAAACGCAAATTTGATTATGTCATTGCTCTAATTGAAACTCTCCAAAGGTTTCAATTTCCCTTCATTCACTTGAATTTGGCTCACAACACACTCTGAGATTTGGTCACAGCTCTCCACTTTGTCTCATACTCTAGTCAGTCTATAATCAGTCATGCTCAAGTCCTCTGAATTTCATAAATGTATCAAGATGCCTCTCATCTCACCACCAGCCTCCCCCCAATTTTTCCCTAATACCGCCCTCTATTCCTTCAGCTTAAACTTCCCTTCTCTCTGCAGAGGAGCCTGTAGTTGTCCACCCCTCCTGATACACTATGAGCACTCCTCTCATAGGATTAGAAAGTTCAGTATTAGAACTTTCAGCCCACTTGCCTCTTGATATAAGTTATACATTCTAATACCAGCTACATCAGTACAAAGTTGATATTTTTGTTTCCCATCAACCAAACTCTCTTCTTTCATTTCTCGCCTTGTTTCAGAAGTCAGGCAAAAACAGAGTGATTTTTATTAGGAATTCTCAAATCCCCAAATTATAAAAATTCTTTTCTGTCTTTGGTGGTAATCTATAAATTCTGAAATTCAGGGAATGTATATCTGGTTTACTATTGAAATCCCTGCAACCTAGCAAGTGTCTGGCCAATTAGAGGTGCTTAATAAATTTGTTGTTTATCGAATAAGTGAATAAATAATTATATGCCATCCTTCCAGCTTATCTACTATTCTGGCACTGCTATTACCACCAGTTAAGTTATATCTACTCTTAATATATTTCTTAGTTCAATCTCCTTCCAATATTTTTTATTTAATAAATTTTAGACTCTTGACATAAATCTGATATACTTTCTAAATTCCTATTAATAGTACTTCATTTAAATAAGCCCTAAATTGGAAACAAATGAGCTAGCACATTAAGAATTCACTAATTTGCAGATCATTTTCATCCATTAGTTTATTGTAGGGAAATCATATATTTAAAAAAATGTTCAAACAGCAATTTCACTAACATTTCAGCCTTAAACTTCACATACTCTGAATTTATCTTATCCAGAAACATACGACAAAGTGTAGACACATTACAGTTTAAGAAGTTGGAAACAAGCAAGTTAGCATTTTAGAAAGAACTAATGGGTTAATGAATTACATTATGAGTAAAGTTAGGAAAGGCAGATTAATTATATTCTGAGAGTTTCTGAAACCCTCATTTTTAATTTTAAAAATTTTATTGAGCATAAAAACAGATGTTAATGTTCTAAATGTTTGCTAATAAATTTTATAAAATGACTATTTTTTTAAATATATTAGTTTAAAATAACAGATATATTCCTGAATGTGTTTTGTGACTTCTTATTTAAAATCAAGGAACAAGTTTTTTCCTTTGATAAAATAAATCTATAATTTTATGATAAAATCTAACAGGAAAATATAAATCATATAATAGAAATATCTGTCAGAGAATATTTTTTTCTTATAAAATTTGTGTTATTTTAAGTGAAGAATGCCTGCATAAACTATTTCGTGGCAACTTCATTTTTATTCATTCAATTATATTTAAAAGTCCATGTATATGCATGAATACATAATTAAACATTCTTGTAAGAAGTGTCTGTAGACTTGAAGAAATATATATATATATATTCTCAAAATTTGAGAATTATGATAGTACTGCATGAAATATAGTGAAGGATTACATGCCAATATCTTCCTTTTGTACTTATGACAAAAGGGAAAACATTGCAAAAAGGAATTATAAATGAAGATCTAAGTTCAACAGGACAGGAAAAAAAAATGTGCAATAAGCAGAAGTCTTTGGGGATGTATTTTTAAACAGGAGGTTTTCAAAATGCCAAATTTAGCTTCATAAAAAGAGGTAGTGCAAGTGTGAAGCATGTGGTCATTTTGGCATACTCTGTGTATAACGTCTCTCTTTACCTATATAAGGATATAATAAAGCTTCAGAAATGTGCAAAGCAGAAATCCTCCAGTACTGTTTATTCACTTTTAGTTAGGTAGTAAAATATACTAATGTTCCATGAAGAAATCTTCAAAATGCATTACCAAAACAGCCTGCTAAGAGAAATCGACAACTTCTTTATTTAGATACTAAGCAGTTTAAAAGAAAAGACAAGACTAGTAGGGTTTTTTAAAGCCAACTATATCTACAAAGATCAGTCGGTTTTACTAAATTTTCATCATCTCTACTTTGTTGCATTTATTTCATACTGCCATGCCCTCTTCTTCCTCTTTTATCCTCCATATTCTCCAACTTTCTCTCAAGCTCTTTTTTCTTCTTATTTTTATTTAAGGTCTTAATGTCCTTCATCTTTTTCCATTTAATCTCTTCTATTATCTTTTTTGGGGGCTCCCTCTGGCCTTTCACTACTGTAATTACTTTCCAGCCCGATATTTCTTTCAGAAATTTAATTTCTAAGACACTCTTGATTTACTTTTAATTCTACTGTCCTTGGTCAGCCTTGTTAAAGAAAATATAAACTAAGGCGTTCTTTCTCTCAGTTACCTGAGAAAGAGCAGCAAGAGAAGAAATAGCAAAAAGTTTCTATGTGTGACCTGTGTGATGTCATTTTGGCCCTCAATTTCAAGGGAATACCAAATTTTTCCTACCCTACATGCACTGCAAAGCACCCACAACTAAGAAAAAAATCAAATCTGTTCAATAGAATTATTTGTGCTAACAATTTACATGTGACATTCTATTTCAATGGTGCCATGTGACTTTCAGTTCAATTTTCAAGAATTTACAAGATCTGTGCACCCCTATGTTCACGACAGTGCTATTCACAGTAGCCAAGATATGGAAACAACCTAAATGCCCATCAATAGATGACTGGATAAAGAAGTGGTACATACATACAATGGTATACTACTCAGCCATTAAAAAAAAAACAATGAAATCTTACCATCTGCAATGTCATCGATGGACCTAAAGACCTGAGTTAAATAAGTCTGACAGAGAAAGATAAATACCATATGATTTCACTTATATGCAGAATCTAAGGAACAAAAGAAATGAACAAACTAAATGAAAACGGACTCAGATACAGAGAACAAACTGGTGATTGCCAGAGGGTTTAAGGGGCTGGATGAAAAAGGTGAAGGGATTGAAGAAGTACAAATTAGTAGCTACAAAACAGTCACAGCGATGTACAGTACAGCATTAAGTTAAAAAATAAAATAATAAATAAATTAGAAAATAAAAGAATTTTGGTCCCTAAAGATCATTACAGTTTCAAATATAATTTTAAATAGATATCCAGAATTCAAATCAGCTAACATTATGAGCGTATGAACAAATCATATCATCTAAAGGAAAATGAATTTTCAGATAGTAATAGCTCATTAAGTAGAGTCTTTCTTTGGCCATCAAGAAACTGAAACCATTCCCTGATTTCTAACACTTAGTATACAAAAAAAGGACATAAACTAGCATAATAATCATCAAATGAAAATTGACTTGGTAAATATTAATGACAGTTAACATACACCCACTGTCAAAGTGGCACTCAGTTATAAATTTGAAAAGCAATCAACACAATCAAGATTTAACCCAGGAACATATTTAATATAAAATGTCTAAAATCTAAAGGAAGTCAATTGTACAACTTTGTTGAAAATGTTAATTAAAAAACATACTATTTTTCTGAATAGGATGATCAATATTGTAAAGATGCTAATTGTGCAATTACAATTAGTGCAATTACAAACTATTTTGAAGAGAGCATTTGCAAATTGAATTTAACATATTCTGGAAGAAAAGGTGTGTAAAAATAGTCAAGAGGCGTTTTAAAAAAATAATGATGGAGACTCTTCCTTAGGTTTAAAAACTAAAACTAAACTAAGGATTTAGAAACTAAAACTAGAATAATTTAAGTAGCATGATATTAGCAAAGAAGTAGTGTCATTATTATAATAAAAGGAGAGTCTACAGACAGACTCGGGTATATAAAAATTTAGTATAAAATGAAAATAAAATTCAACAGATTCTTACCTCACACTGTTAAAAAACAATGAATTCCATAGAAATTATTGTATTTAAAATTTTTAAAGAAAATAAAAAGTAGAAACAATACCAGAGGTTTTATTGTTTGTTTGTATCAGTAATCTTGGGGTTAGAGAGGTATCTAACCATCTGTATTTGAATTGTAACCCTATCATTTAAAACTATGTAACCTTGGATAAGTTATTTACCCATCATCTATAAAAGAAATGTTAATGCTATCCTATTCACAGGGTTGTTGTGAGGATTCAATGAGAGCATGTACATAAAGTGCTTTGGTGCCCAAGAAACATTAGCTGTGCTTTTTATTCTTAGCATGGAAACAAAATCCAGAACCACGAGCAAAAAAAATGACATATGTGAATATATCCAATTTTAAATTATTTTTTGCAACAAATATCACAATAAAGGTAAAAGAAATAAGTACGTAAATATTTACAGTATATATCAAGGATCTATTAAAAGGTCTTTAAATCAATATGAAAACAAATACCATAAGAAAATGTGACAAATGTCATAAATGAGCTATTCCCAAGAGAAATATGAAGGCCACAAACATAACATTTTTTTCAGCCTAATTAATAATCTAAGAAATACGTTTCTTTTCCATTTCTGATTCGCAAATAATGATTATCCACAGTATTGTAAAAGAGTAAGGCAAAAAGACTTTCTTATGTAATACTTAGAAAATAAATTGGTAAAATTTTTTAGAGAGCACTGTAAGAAGATATATTTAAATTTAAATATGCATTACCTTTCTCTTAATTCTATTGGTATGAATTTAACCTAAGGAAATAGAGAACTGTGCAAAAACATACAAAATGGGTATTCTTTCACGCTGTTGTTAAAATAGTAAAATAAACAAATCGATAACCTCAGTTAGATCTTTAATTACTGAAGCAGATAGAACAACAGATCAATAGACCAATAATCACTAATAAAAAGCAAATTAAAGAATAGTACACCTAGTATATAATCAATCCTATTTAAAACATATGTAGATAGCAATAGAGGCTTATATTTGCAAAGAGGAAGTTCTGGAATATATATTAAACTATAATCAGTGGTCATCTCAATGAGATAAGATTATAGGAAGTTTTCACTTTTTAATTTATACTGTTGAGTACTGTTTGAATACTTTTTAATGTTAAGAATTGCTTTTATAATAAGAAAAAAGAAAGACTTTTTCATTTTGGAAAAAATAAAAGATTAAGAAACTCATAATAATTACTCTCTTAGTTTCAGATTCTCACATAATGCTAACAGCTACCTGCCTTTTTAAACGCTTTTGCTTGGGTTCAATAAGGTTCTTGTCAAGAATTAATATATACTTAAGTATTAACTTCTTTTTTAAAAGAACTACAATTAAAAGAGCCATTTATAAAGGAATTCACAAGCATGTTTCACAGTTCAGAGTTTAACTTGTAAGTAACATCTCCTTTAGTACTTGAAACCAAAAATTATAACCCATAGCAGGCAGAACATTTAAAGAAATCTTAATAACAGGAATGGGTCCAATTTAATTTGACTTTAAAAGTGTTTTTTATACTTTAGAAACTAAGAGGTTCCCTACATCCTATAAAACCAGTACCTTTCATCATAATTTTTAGGAGAAAGTTATTTCTTATCATTAATGGTGAACTAATTCATTTCTTTCAGAAACTATAGTTACATGGAAAATTTATGATTAGAAACAAAACAAGATGTTCTTTTTCATCAATGAAGAGTATTAGAATTTTCCCGAGATTTAAGTATTTTACATTTTCCATAGTTTTTAACATTTTTACTAAAGCAAGCTCTAACTAAATTTAAATATGGAAAGCTACCACCCAATTTAGTGAAGAATTTCACTTCCTCAGGAAGCAGAGGAACAGCCCTCTGACTAGATATTATATCCCTCAGAAAGAATTAAGTTGGATTCCTCCAAGAGAGACTAACTTCCCTATCTCTATTGCATAGAAAGTGAACATTACTGTTCTTAGTTTAGTTCCCATTCCTCCTGCCAAAACTTATGTGTCCCCTAGATTCTCTTAGGAAGCATCATGTTACAAAGTAGAGCAGCTTTCACCAACATTCACCAGATGTCTAATTTTGAGAAAGTTTAGTGTACACATCTGTAAAATGGAAATAACATCACCTGCTTTATAAGATGTGTAGAGACGAAATGGGATGTTGAGGTTAATATGCATAATACAACATAGGGGTTCAAAGTTAAAATAAAAATGTGACTTCCTTTCCAGTTTGTCTGTAGCCAAGATAATTCATAATGAGTGCACTAAGAAAGAACAAAATTGTGAAATACTACAGTAATTATAATTTATAATTGCAGTTCTACAATTTCAAAGTATGTGTTTTCTTGCCCTACTTAAAATATAAAGTGCTAAAATAAATTTAAAAAAACTAAGTCAACCAAATTAAGTGACCATTAACCAACCACCTCACACATTTTAATTTCCCTTTTTTAAAAACAATATATTCATAAGAGAACAAGAACAAGAACGCATACCAGAAACTTCTTGAGCAAGACAGAAGTTATAGTTCCAGTGTTTAGAATCTGATCACTTCAATTCCTCTGTTACTGAGCTGACTTTCAGCATGCATCTTCATATCAGGATCATGACAGAGGCACTGCTTCACTTCTGCATTATAGTCCCTCAAACACTAGGAGGGACTGCTTAATGTCTTCTGCCTGATAATCAATCAACCTTTCCTATCCATACTGAATCCCAAACACGGATTCTCTACTCGAGGTTAAAGTCAATGTACTCATGGCAAACACCACATGGATGTCAGTTTCTGAGCAAGTGTCCAGACCATCCCCAGACTTAGGGACACTCCTCCCCTTGCTTTTGTGTAAGTCAATCCATTCTTCAAATCTAGTTCAAGACCTACCCTTCCCTCAGTGAAATTATGAATGTATATGTATTTATACATTTAGAGCTGGTTCCACAAAATTTATCACATCGGTTTCATTTTTCTGTTCATGCTACCAGTCTATGGCTTTCTTTGCCTAAGATGGTCCTCAGTTCAGAATAGAGAGTCATGACTATCATTCTATTTTTAATCTTTTAAAAAACTTTTACATAAGTATAATAGCAGTAAAATTCTTTGATGGGGCAAAAATAAGTATGTATGCCTTCTCCCTGTCACACAAATTATTGGTCAGAATTACGGCATAAATTTAATATTCACATACAAATCACTGAATTTTTCATTTTGTTTGGGTCTTACAAAGATATTGACTTCCAAAAATAGTATACATTTCCATATTTATTCTTTCTGCTTCATACACATATCATGTACTTGTGTGTGCCAAGCACTGTGTGTATATTATATATTTTTGAAAACAATGTAGCCAAGTAGGCATTTTTACTTTTTTTTTTTTTTCTAAAGGTGAAATAACAGAGACAGAAAAGGCCAAGGTCACAAAGAAGGTAAGCAAAAGCTGACAGTCAACTAAGGACCTTTGGATGCTAAGGCCCCTCTGATATCATGCCCTCCTGCCTTACCAGACAGTGCCTTCTCATATTCTATCTCTGCTCCATATCTCAGGCTCTTAATGACATTTAAAATTTAAAGTCAATTATTATCAAAATATAAAAGTTAAATTTGTTGTGATCCAGAAAACCATTAAGTTACACACAAACACACACACACACACACACACACACACACACACACACAATACTAGGGACACTAGAGCTATGAAAGTGCAGACAGGACCACTTTTCAAGTAACAACAGTCATTCTATCCCATGGGAACACTGAGGATTTTTTTTTTTTTTTTAGACTAGATAACTCTCAATTATGCTTTTTTAGCCCTGGACAAATGTTCTTCAACACTCACCAAATTTGGGCAGATGGCTGACAACAACAACAAAAAAAGCATCTTCTCAATTTCAACCCACAATTCTAGCACATGTTCAAACAATAAAATATAAGTTAGGGAAACCTTAGTAACTATCAAACTAATTGATGAATATTTTGAAAGTGTTTCAGTTATCCAGTTATTTTCCAATATTTCCACGTTCACTAGAGAACATTTCCACTGTGTAGCTTTAATGGAAGAGTCCAATGAAATATATTTTCAGAGAAAGCAAAACATAACATTTTTCAGAGAGAACTACTTACACCTTTAAAAGTAATTATGAGGAAGGTATATTTTTAAAAGTCAAGAAGAAAAATACTGTATGTATCTAGGAATAAGACTTTTCAAATAATTCCCTTACCTTATTAGTAATCAAAAAATCAAAATCAAAACTACAATTAGATACCATGCCCCCTAACATGTTCTTTTTATTTTTAAAATATAGTACCTAATATTGATAAGCAAATAAGAAACTAGACACTCTTTTATTATGTCAATAGAAGTATAAATTTGATACAAATTTCCAGAGACTATTTTGGCAATATGTGCATAAAGCCTCAAAATGTTTATATGCCTTGAAATACAATTTCTATGAATTTCCTGTAGGTAAATGGTAAAAGATATGCTTAAGGATTATGGGCAAAAAAAGTAATAACAAATTATAATAGTAAAATATCCAAAACAACCTAATTATGTAACAACATTAGTATATTGGTAAAAAATAAAAATAAAAAATTTGGCATGCCCACATAATGGATGTTAAGCTCACATATAAAAATCCTATTTTAGAACACTATATTTCATAATAAGAAAAATGTTTACGATTTGTTGTTTTGTGAAAAAGATTAAAAACAATATATGCCTTAATTTTCTTTAATGTTCAAGGTTATATCTGCATTGGAAGAAAAACAAAATCAAAAAAAAACCCTGGAAGATCCACTATGTGTGGACGATGTACCTAAGGTAATTTTCCTATCCTTAGGTATGGGTGGTGACTAGCTTTTCCGGTGACCCAATGATCCCTACCTTCTAAGTTACTCCCTTGTGTCATAACCTCCCACACTGTATCACGGTTGGTAGGTGGATTCAATAGAATACAACAGAAGGGATAATATGTCACTTCTGGGGGTATTTCATAAAAGACATTGTAGCTTCTACTCACTCTTAGATTACTCACTCTGGGGCAAAAGCAAGCTGCCCTGTGGAGAGGCCTATGTAGCAAGAAACTAAGACCTGACAACAGTCATTGAGGAACTGAGGCCTCCAATCCATAGCCATGTGAGGAAACCATATTCAAAATGGGTCCTCCAGCCCCATTCACATCTTCAGATGACAACAGCCCTGGCCTACAATTTGACTGCAACTTCATGAGAGACATTGAGCCAGAAGAGTTCAGCTAAGTCGCTTGTAGATATCTGACTCTCAGAAAATAAATTTTCATTGTTTTAAGTTATTAAATTAGAGTAACTTGTTATATAGCAGTGGTAAATAATAAAATATTTCTCCACATATTCCAAATTTCTATGGATATCTCGTGCTGTTTTTAGAATTAGAGAACAAAATGCCATTTCAAAATATTAGATGTCGTTTATCAATGTAATCCTGGTACAGATTTTTAAGATTAACTTCAGAGTCAATTTTTTGAGCTAAATGTGTATAGAATTCTCACTAGATAATATGTATGTGCTAGTCCAGCTGCAGAGAGGTTCTACATCAATTATAAATTGAATTCTACAATTATAGTAAATTAGAAAGCCTACGAAGTACCTGGAAAGGTACTTTGCAAATAAGGAATAAAAATAAATTAACGGTGAGTGCAAATAGGCAAATCATTTTTTTAAAAAGGGCAAGACATATCTAAGGAAAGCAGGAAAAAAATACTAAAGACAAAAACGATTATTAATTTCTTTTAAATAGTAAAACATACAAAATCTGGTAAATAAAGCCAAAAGTATTTGGAGAGGGAAAGAAAAAGAAAAAAAGGCAAACCTCCACTCAAGAAAGAGTCCAAAAAGTAAAATAAAATAAAAGAGAGATAAAATCACTAACACAGAAGAGATTAAAAGAATTATAAAGAGTGCTCTGTATGGTCGATTGGTAAAAAATTTTTAAATTTCAATGAAATTAAAAGATTCTCCCAGAGGAGTAGAATATATACATAAACAGACCAAGAGCTCTCAAAGAAATAAAGCTAAACAGCTATTGCCAATTAAAGTTTTCAGACCATGATGGTTTTATGTGTTAGTTCTTTTAAACGTTGAACGAATAGAAAAATATGAAGATTTTTTAAAAACCTATTTCAGGATGTTAAAGTAACCCTTACCTTTCTGCTAGCTAAGGGACCTGTTAGAAAAAGGTCCCCTCCTCAAGAAACTTTAGTGCATTCAACTGCAAAACTGCCATAGCTATACAAATTGCGATAAAATAAGTGACAAAGTGCAATCACAGTGATGGTCCCAGTAACCCTTACACTAAAATCTGAAAAACAGCTGACAAAACAGGAAGCAAAAATGTTAGATAAAATACACTTCAAATCCAGCAGCATATTAAAATAATAATAAAATATGTCCAGTTAGGTTTATTTCAGGAACCCCCAAATGATTTAATAATGGGAAATCTACTAATAAACTTACAAGGTCAATAGGTCAAAAGCAATTAAAATAAAACCATCCCCTCAAAGAAAATCTAGTTACCTGGTTACATGTCCATAGGCTCGTAAACCAGGATAGTTCAATAATATGATAAAGAGTCTATCTTTGAATTAGAGTCAGCACCCTATTAAACATTCAGCAGAGTCATTTTCAATAATGACAGATGTAGATATGCCCTTCACTAACATTAGGATAAAATAGTGACATTCTTACCAATACAAAAGAAAAAGAACTAAGATTTGTAAATACTGAAATGGCACATTATAATTGCATATAATATGGCTGCTTACCTTTTAAAAAAAGAAACTTAACTGAAATCCATGAAAAGTAATAAGATTTTGTTAGATTTTTCAGTCTAGCACCAACAGATGAAAAGTTTTTAGGAAAGAGCTTCAATCACATACAATCAACCAATAATTCAATTTCCTTTCTTTTTCTTCTCTCTCTCTCTCTCTCTCTCTCTCTCTCTATCTCTTTCGTACACACTTACATATCTCATACTGCTTCATACCTAGAAAGAAAATTATGGTTATCTAATAAAAAGAAATGGGGGAACAGCCTTCTGAAGACGTATAGGACAAGAGAAACCATAGTAAAAAAATGACAGAACTCTAGCAAGCCATCTCATATGTCAATCTGATATACCAAGATGACTTCTCTCTTTTCAAAAAATGAATAGTGTTTCAGAAATTGTCTAAACATGATTTTATATGATTGACAATAACAACTTGAAATATGCTAATGGGCTCCATTGTTGGGCTCCAAGTATACAAAACATACACTTTCAGGTCAATACTTATCTTTTCTTCAGGGAGACAAAGGCAATAAAGTCTTCCATGGGATAAAGACAATAAAATGTTTCCTTTCATCTATCTTATTTTATTTGCAGTCACTAACCTTCAAAAGTTACAATATTCTGGGACTCCTTCTTAAGTCACATAAGAACTATGGTGCTTTTTGGTGTGAAGTGCCAAAAGCTCTTTAAGGACAAGGACAAAATCACTTCTTTTGATGCTTAATATTTCCTTATTTAATCATTTAAACAAAGCTGACTAATTATTAAGCCACTAAACCTTAATACAGTGAAATAAAATTCACCCATATTAGCATAAACATGAATAAATCTGGTAGAAACCGATTTTCATGTATCCTTTTTCTTTCCATAGCACCAATGACAACACCTCATATATTGACAGCAAACTGATACATATTGACTAAATCAGCCTTTTGTGTCATTTCAAGTTACATCTCTCAACATAAAGAAAGGACTGAGATCTCTAGGCCATTTATAATGTCTCTCACCTAATTACATAAAAATTTTCAATTGGACCAAGTAGGTATCAGATTTCAAATTTGAATCTGTATCTTGAGTGCAACTGTGTGAGATATGAAAGAAAAAAGGGGTTAAGTAGTTGTTTAAATAAAATGTATAATAGAATATAAGTATTCTATTATACATTTTATAAAATTCTTACTAGAAAGTAATATTTTCTATCCACTTCTCCCTTTCATTTCCAGGAAAACAAACAAAGTCAACTATTGACTAACAGACAGCATAAGCCCATTATTAAATGATAGTACTTAAATACAAGCTTTTCCATGATTTTATATTATCTTTCAAGAAGTAGCATTTTATGGTTCCATACGTAAATAATCACAACAACATAATCTCCCCAAATAGTCAGAAGTAGTAAATTCTTTTCCATGACATATCGGTTTGCTTCCGGTAGACAGACCCCAGCTAAGTTGTGTTTAACAGTGCTTGCTCTATGTCCTGCTGCCTGCGTAAGTATAACCTGCTGCATTCGCTACTAAATTTCTTTATCTTTTTACTTAGTTAGATGAAGGCATAAAAGTAGGACTTAGATTTCAAAAATTTTGTGAACATTAGCTTCTTATGTTGTTTCATGTCACACAAGTGCTTACCAGTTTCTCCAAGCACTATCAGTATAATTCTTAGGTGCACATTGGAAAACCACCAAAATGAGATTTTCTCCATTGAAAGGACTTTTACTTTTAAAGTACGTCAGTTATAATGTATCTAATGAAGTAAATTGAGACAGATTAGATCCTTCCCTATATTAATCTGAGCTTAAAATAAATTCCAAAAGCACTACTGTTATACAAGGATGGACAGAGGCATGTGTTTATCTCTGAAAAATAAAAAAGTTCTGGCTAAGTCAAATGACACTTTTCATAGCTTAATGGATGGAATTAAAGAACATGATTCAGACCATTAAAACAGCAGTAGCATCCAATTCTGACTCTGACACTTTCTGTATGATGTTGAATAATTATACTCTATATTCACTGCTTCTTTATCTGTAAAACAGGATAAAAATATACACTATATAATGTTGTTATGTTGGCATGAGGCTCAGATACAGTAATGTATAGTGTGATTAGCAGAGTTCCTGGTATTATGAGGAGAGTAAATTAACCTATAGCTATTATTATAGTGACGTTTAGATTCTAACATCATTCATCAAATAGATGAAATATCTGCTCCTGTTTAAATTGGGTAAGAAATAAAAACAACTACTGAGTTGCTAAACTTACAATGCTGTGGAAAAATTATGACAC
Organism: Pteropus medius; assembly: GCF_902729225.1. Lineage (NCBI taxonomy): Eukaryota > Metazoa > Chordata > Mammalia > Chiroptera > Pteropodidae > Pteropus > Pteropus medius. Next base: position 7,538,167 of record NW_024342467.1, on the reverse strand, counting down.
AAGAGGTCCTTCAGAAGTATTTAGCAATCTATTATTTGCTGCCTGGTAGATGTCTCAAGAAATAAAGTAGCAAATACTTCATATGTAATGAGAGACGAGAGCTTCAACATACTTTTCCAAAAAGTAGTGCCACCATTGAAAACAGAACTGCTAGTTTCCCATCTCTTAAAAACAGGTTGTATCTGAGCTTAGGTCTTAGAGTGTGAATGGCCCAAACATTCGGCTTTGCTGTTTTATCTGAGTCTTTTGAGAGCTGAATGAAATTAAAATTAAGCTAATATTAGCAACTATGTTTGCAGTCATCTTCAGTAAGTGAAACTCAGTAATGGTTACATCAGGCTAATAAAGAAAATTTGTTCTCAAAGAATAAGGTCATAAAATTAAAATACCAAGAAGTACCACATTAATAATGGTCTGCGGACAAACAATAATTCAATACTATTATCAGAGTTTATAGTAATTAGAGCTTTGTAGAAGAAACCAAAAAAGTAGCAAAACCATCTTTCTACCAGTAAAGCAAACATGATTATAAAATATGAAAAATTATGGTCCCTCATAAACACACTAGATTTTAAGAAGGAAAATGGAAGGGTAGGTCATGAATACCCATCATTACTTAAATGTCAAACCTAGACATCAATCACTGCTATACAATAACTCTAGAATAGTACTCTTTCCTGTGAACAGATATTTCTGTAACCTGTTAAAAGTATTGTCTTACCCTAGAGGGAAAAATTATTAAAATAAATTAACATTTTATTGGGTCTCTAATTGGAAGTGGCTGTTCTCAACAAATATGTTTATCAAACAGTGTGACTGGCAAAATGTATTACTGTAGCTGTAGTTATCCAAATTACATGCTGTCTAAAGCAAAAAGGGCAAAAGCCATCTGGCTCATATAACTTGCATTTTCTAGACAGCTTGCAGCTGGTTCTGATTAAGCAGCAACTCAAAACTCTGAGAGATCTATTTTTATCCCTGGAAGTGTATTTTTAGGGCTCGCACATGCAAGGCACAAGGCACTGGCATTAATAAGTGAACAACTATCTTTGATTAGGAAAAGGTTTATGTAAAACCGTGGTTTGGTCTTCAGCTGTACAAGATGGACTGCAAGTTGGATACAACAGTCTAAAACCTAATCTGAGAACCTGCTCCTCTCTGGATGCTTCAGTGTTTCAAGGGAGGGTCGCAAAAAGTCACTCCCTCTGTCTTATACATAATCAAGAGAAGACAGCTCAACAAGAAACATGACTATTATTTTATGCATTTTAGGAGGCTGGTACAATTATTAGCCCATTGTTAGATGAGGAAACAATGGTTTAGAGAGGCTAAATAACATGCTCAATGTAAAAAAGGCAGTGAATGATGCAACCAGGATTCACAGCCATATCTTCTGGCTCCGGAGCCTAAGCTATTAACTGTGAGCTTATGCTGTCTCACCACTGATAGAGTCAATAATGAATTTTAATAATTCATTTTATCACAATAAAATTTAATAATATTATATGAATAAGTAATTATAAATTCTGATGGAAGAAACATTAGAACACTCTAGAACTAAATCTTATGAAAATGATGAAAACTAAATAAAAAACTTTTTTTCTTCTAATTTAAAACTCTATAGCGCCATCATTTATCATCCTATTCATCATCAGCCTAATCATCAAATTAGGATGAAGTCAAACTTGGTTGCTAGATAGAAACATGCGAAAACCATTTAGATCACTAAAAAGACATTTTAATTTTCATAGACCTCTGTCCAAAGAAACAGTCAATGAATCACTGATCTCTGTGAACAGCTTGATCTTTTAGTAACTAAAGAATTCTCTCACAAGAGAATCCTTAAATCTTACCTTTGTTTGCCTCAGGCCACTTTCTCCTTTGTTCATTTCACCACAGTGATCTTTTGCCCCTCAAACACCCACTCTCCCCCTTCCCTCCAAAACTTCTCACACCCTTCCAAGTCTCCTCCTAACTCTTCACTCCTCCTTCTCAGCTAAATGCCCTCCTTCACTTTTCTCTTTCCTTCCCCATTGTATACGCACACAACACTCTGTACTTGCTATAATAGAAAAAAATCACAGTGGCCATACTTTACATGAACAAATCTACGGTATATATTGCTTTAAACATTAATTATTTACATCTTTCCAGCTAGAGTGCAATGTCTAGGTCTTCACTGAACATTTTTCAGCCTCAGAGCTGAGCACAAGAACCAGCACTCAGAAATGCCTGCCAAATTCATAACCACAAGTCATTCTTTCCAGGTAGATTTAAAATATCCAGTATCCCGAGTTTTCTCCAGATTAGAGCTTTCTTCCTGTTCATCATCAATTAAGTAGACTGCAGGGAACTTCTATGTAACATTGGCATAAGGATTAAGTCAAACAAGAGCCATAGAATACTACGACTGTGTCAGAAGGAAATCATGAAGATAGTGGTCTTTCATAGATGGTCATCATTCTCACATACAAAGGCAAAAGTCAAATCATTTCAGATATCCTTGACATCGGACTTCCCTCAATATACTAGAGCACCATCAGACTCAAAGCAAACATCAGAAATTCACACACTGAGTGTCATATTTATATTCAAGACATAGTATCAGGGCCTAAAAATCTAACTTTTTTAAAGCTCTTAGATTTATAATGTTGAAACTGTGAGTTAATGGGCTTCTCTGATGAGTGGATTTTTACACAAGCATAAAAGTGCTAGAGTAAGAGCTCTGTAAACTGCTTTAAAATGTAGATGAAATGTCATGGTGTAGACGGTCACTTAAGGGATTCCCAAATCACTAATCTAAAACTGACATTTTCTCCTTTTATTATTAGACATTCTCCTTTCACAGCTATAATTACTTGCTTTTGTGTTTCCAGGGGACCTTGCATGCATTTTAAGTAATTATGGTCATATTTACATTTATGACTCCAGAGGAAAGGCCACCCTGTATAAAAGCGTTAGGGAGTATTTCATTCCTATCCTTGACGTCATTGCCACGCTCTCCTTACAAATAAATACCTTCTGATGGTAAAAACAGATAATAATGAATGGTTGCCAAGTTTTCTCTCCTCCAGACTGTCATGGAGGATTAAGTGTTAAAATGATGAGCTTGGCTATAAATAAAGGAATTATTTCATTATAAATAAATGAAAATTGTCAATTTTTAACATGAGAAATTACTTCATGCCCACATTAGAGGGGGGAAGAAGAAAATTTCAATTTAATTTGCTGCCTTAAGCGAAACACTATTCATATTAACTGAGTTTTGGTTCCACATAATATAGCAACTCCCTAAAAACAAAAACAATACTTTCCTGATTCTGGAAGTTTCTGTGTCACAGGGTACAAAGAAAGAAAAGGAAGTGACTGGTTTAAAATAGTCCTGGTAAGTGACTCAATTACATTATAATGAATCCTTTTCAGCATCCTTTAGTTCTAAAGGTAAAATATGAGTTATACTTGAAAAGGACTTAATATCATGGTACAAGCTGATTTACCTTACGTTGTCTGAAATAAGAAACTGAGATAGAACTTATATTCTTTATTACATAAGCAATAAATGCCCAAAACTGATGATTCTAGTAAGAAATTTAATGAATTCGTATTCTTTGAAAATTAGCAATCACATTATAAATTCAGATTTTCCCCACTAAAGTTCCTTGAGAGTCAGATCTATGCCCTATTTAAGGTTGTATCACTGAACTAGCAGAATATCTGGATTATAGTAGGTGTTCAATAAATTTCTAATGAACCCAACTAAATTTGAAAGAATCCCTTATATGTGGCTCACATATAAGTTTATAATATACTACAGAAATAGAAAGTTTATAAATATACAATATATTGTTTGTAGTTGTCCTTCATAGTTAAAAAGAGCACAAACATCAGTGTCAAAAAAATTATATACTCTTTTTCCCTTAAAGAGATGTTCCTCCTTCTTTTCAACTCCAACCACTCTGATTTCAACCAAGGGAAATTTGATATGACTCTTCTGATTGCTGTACAGTCAACAACAACTGTATCTGCATCTAAATGCTTCAATTCCATAATTTGGCCCAGATAACAACAGCAGCCTTAGATTCAGCTTCCTTAATAGGTTACAGGTCACACAAACATAATTAATTAACAGAGAGCAAAGTGTATGTTTAGTAAAAGTCAGAAGTGTTGAGCAAAAACAGGGCTGTGGAAAGAATACTATTTTCAAGGTCAAAGACTTGGCTTTGAGCCAAAATCCAGCAATTATTAACAATGTGAACTTGGACTAATTTCCATCTACAATTAGCATTCTCCTAAATGAGGACCATGAAGTGCTTACCTCATGGAGTTATTATGGGAATTAATCTAAAATAAAATGTGAAAAAGCTCCTAATATTTGCCTGTTATATAAGTAGGTTATTAATTTAGTTTTCTCTGATCAGAACGTAAAAGGTCACAAAATCAGAAAAGTCACTAGCTCATCCATGCCTACAATGGTATATGGATGATAGCAGACCAAAAGGGCTAAAGGGGCTTGGAAATAATGACATGATAAAGAAAGAAAATAAGGTTTAACGAAAGGAAAGCTGCTAAATACAATATATTAACAGCTATTTTTGTTTATGTAATGAAATAAGACTTAACGAACTGGCAATTAAGATGTATGCAATAAAAAATAAATGCAGGAAATGCACAACTGAGTAAGGCAGGGGTCCTTTTCTGACTCAGTATTATTTCAAGACTCTTACTCAGGACTTACATGCCACATAATTCATATGGTATCTTCCAGCCTCATCGTTTTTCATTTCCTCATGCAATTTTCTATTCTCATTGACAGCTAAAGCAAAAAAAATTTTAAATTTTCTTCCTATACTCTATGCTTTCAATGATGACTTTGCTACAATTAGAATGAATACATTAGGACACTGGATACAAAGACTAAGCCCACCCCACGAGTTAAAAATGGTTTCAGATTGGGGGAATAAATTTTTGTTTGTTGCAGGTGATGTTAAGATAGAAGAGGGAGATAGATGTTGAGATAAAGAATGCAAAAGGTTGTGATATGGATGACTAATAAAATATTTGAAGTTGTCTCTCAATGAGGATTCAATAACTTTTCTACATCATGTTTATCAGGCCAGCTTTTCCCTCCCTAACATTTCTCATTCCTCCACTCTTAAATTAGGAACTAAATAGGTTGATATGAAATCACAATTCTTTTAAAGAGAATCACATAACAGTACTACCAAGCACATCACTAGGTACATGCTTTATAAAGGTATGTATAAGAATTTCTTTTAGAAAGTAGAGATTCACATAGCTGTACTTCCCTTAAGGCACATGAATGCAATTTGCTTTTGCTTTAAATAACACAAATATAAAGATTTAATGTATATAAAACAAATAACTTTTTTCTTATGAAGAGATATTCCATGTATACTAAATAGTGTATGTAGTAAGAGATACGAGATGTATAATAAATAAAATATTTATTTTCTTTTTTATAGTTAGGATTTCTTACTTATACTTTCCTAATAAAAATCTCTTCTTTTCCATACTTTTCCTCATTATTAAGTTAAATATGTCCTTATAAGACGTCTCAAATAATTTTTTGAATGAGGTAGTAAATATATTAAATAAAATAAACACTCGGACTAAATTTATTACCAGGTGCCAGCCACTCCTCTCCCACGCTTGAACTTACTTTGAAGTCACAGAACTTGGATCACTAAACAATTTTAATGTGCCCCCAAAAAGCACTGTCCTCACCAAAAAGAAAATTTTTAAACGGCCATCCATTTATTCACATCAATGGCCCTGTGCATAAACAAATTATTTGTTATGATTCATATAGGAAATGAACTCCTCATTATTCTTTCATCTCCTATAGCCACAAGAATAATTGAGTAATTGAAAGGCTAAAATTCAAGGAGTCTCTCTGGGAATATTTATCTCCCCACACCCTGGCTTTTTTTTTTTTTTTAAATAATGGGATCTTGGCCAAGAGAAGTGTTCTTGTATTTTAAAAAAATTACACAAAAAAGAAACTCGAAAGACAATCTTCCATTGAGATTTGTTTATTTATGTCACTGAGGTCCTGCTTATTCCTGATCTAATTTGCAAATACAAAAGTATTTTTAAATAAGTAGAAATAATTATTTAGAAAACTGAAATAATGAAATAAACTTTTTTCTGCATTTTAAAAGTAGAGTTTTAACAATCGATATAAGTGGCATTCCAGAAATGATTACGTGTGTTTACGTTTTATTTTCTAAAGCTCCTTATACCTTTTATCCCTTCCTTGTCACCAATTAATAGCTGCCATGATAGAAGCGATAATTCACATGCCAAAAATGTTCAGTTTAAAGTTTCCATGACTATACAACACAAATTGTTTTCTGCAATTTCAATCAGATTTCATAAAAATGTGGTTTTCTCAGCACAAGAATTTCTCATTGGCCTATTGTTGGCTGCAAAAATTAACTATCAATAAACATCCACACCTCTACATTTGTGTCTTATGTATATGCTAAATCTTATCGAATCTCAGAAATATTATTAATAAATGTTTGAGTACTCCCAATAAAAAAAAGAGTATGTGTTTCAATTTCCCTGTGAGTATTAAACCCAATATAAAGGCTTTTTAAAGGAAACAAATCTAACATAGAATTATCTGGGCATTGCCACAAATAACATTCCTAACATGTACATGTTTAACTTAAAATTTTTCTAAGAAGTAATTCATATTATAGAAAACTACGGAACTTAATTGGTAGGTAAGAAAGAGGACACACACAATAATAACTCTGAGTGAGAAGATTATAAGATTAAAAAAAACACATTTTCCCATTTTATTTTGCAGACATAATAAAATAGCAATCATAATTAAAACAGAACTTCCATTAGAACTAGAAAATATAATCTGGAAAAATAAACAGATGAAAATATACTATTCTCTGTGCTACCACATATCTGTAGTCACTTCTCTTTTGTGGTTTTTATCACATTGGAGTATAAATATAGTTTTCCTGGCAAAACTTTGATTACAAGGAGTAGGAAAACTTAGTAATTTTATTTCTATATCTTCTTTTTTGGCACATAGTAGAAGCTCAATGCTTTTCAAAGAGAAAAGGTGAACCTACTAGATTTTTAAACACATCATTAAGCACTTAACATTTAAATAATGTAGTTTTGATATCTGATGTGAAATAAATCAATAAATAAGAATAAAAAGTCCAGTATAATATCTAATTATATGTAAGAAGATAATAATATAAAAGGAGATTCAAAATAATGGTGGGGGTAGGAAAGAAGAAAGCTATTTAATAAATGATATCGAGATAAATAGTTGATAATTTGAGGGAAAACAGAGGAAACTTTGTACCATACTTTATAATACTAATCTCGCTTCTCTCTCTCTCTCTCTCTCTCTCTCTATATATATATATATATATATATATATATATATGTATGTATGTATATATAATTTAGCTCATAAAAATTACCATAAAATAGAATTGAGTATTTTTGAAAGAATGATAGCTTTCTAGACCTTGAGTGAATAAAATAAACAAAGAAGTGTAAACTTTGTGTAACAGTTTGATTTTTAATGCTAAGAAAAATAACAGTCATGGTAAAAGAAAAACAACATATTGCAGAAATATCTTTATCAAATATAGGAGATAAAAGGTTGATTTCTATGTTATAAAAAACAATACATGATCTTATAAAAAACATAAAATCTAGAAGAAACATAAGTCAATAATAAGGACATGCACAGGGGAAATCAAATTACTAAGCACACACACAAAAAAAGGAGCATTTGAGCATTTTATTTATCAAACCAATGCAAATTAAAAGAACACTGAAGTACCTCATTTTTAATTCATATGAAAATTCTAGGAAACAATATTCAGATTGTCCAGATTCTTAGAAAAATAAAACTCCTAAAACCATGCATTATTGTTGGCAATGAATATTAGAAAGCAATGTGACAACACAACATACTTCAAAACTATTTTTTAAATATATTGTTTGACCCATAAATTATTCAAAACCTTTAACTAAAGACCAGAAAGTTTAAACTGAGTGAATAACTGCAAATAAATAAATGAAGGAAAGAAAGCAAAGACATATTCAAATAGATTTTTGTGGTGGTATAATTTATAATAGCAAAACATTATAAATCTAGACCTTTAACATCAGAGGAATAATTAAGTAAACTACTGATTATCCAAAACTGCTCCTAAAAACTGCTCATTAAAGAGTATAATACATGTAAAAAGCAATGTAAGTTGAAACTGAGTATGATCTGAAACTGAAAGGAAAGAGACAAATTGCACAGCTGGTATGTTGAGGCACAGTTCGTTTCTGACTATACTATTGTTTATTCTATAATTAAAATTGAGAGGAAAAATTATTATATAAATTAATAGTAGATATTCAAAATTAGGGACATACAGAAGGATCACATAAGAGCCCTAAGCTAAAAACAAAATTAATTCCTTTGAAAAAATTACAATTTCTGGGAAGTAGTATTTCCCCCCAGCATTTAAATTGAAAAAAGGCTAGCAATAATAAGAAAATAATACAGTAAATAAATGAAAGACAGAAAAAAAATGCCCACAGAGAGTACTTTTTCTATGGAAGTCAAGAACTAAAGCTGGGTTTAGCTTAAAAAAACAGTAAGTTTATTGGTCCAATCAAAGAAGCTAGAAAACAGAGAAAGGTGTATTATTTTTAAAAATCTTTCCCTCTGACCAATGTTTTTCACTTTTCCCACCGATCATCCCTCTTTGACCATTGATGTCTAACTATGAAAAGCAAAAAGGTTACAATCAGCATTTGTTTGTGTATATTTACTATTTGGACACAAACTTCAGTATCAGCTTTAAAAAAGAACATGGATGCAGAGGTATAGAGAAAGGGAATGTTACACCTTAAATCTGTATAACATTACCTGCAAAATATAGTGCCGCTTCTACTTCTAGTTTGATTAAATGTAACCAAAATGAGAAAATTTGTTATGCCGTAATCACCGGTATTCATATAATTCAGATTAGCCACTGTGTTGAGACACATCTGGTGTGTCAGAAACAAACTAGGAAGTGGTGTGTGGGAGGAAAGAAAATTAAAAGTTGTCAAACATATTTCTTTAGGCATTCAACATAATGTTTTAGTTAATTATTATGCAAATAAAGTAAAATTTTAGGTTCCCCAAAACTTTTTCTTCATTATTCCCTACATGATGAAACTGCCATAACCACATAACACCCTATACACATAAACACACAAACATTATATTATGAAGTTTTCTACTTGGGGTATTATGCCCATGCGTGTTATATTATCCTACATTCCTCCAAAATACTCAACTATTTTATGCGTATTGAGTGAGATCTGTCAGTAACGGCAGAACTACTTCCTCAATATTTCCCTTCTATTATGAGCAACTGTGAATACAGGGCAATTTTAGCACCAAAATCGATGCCAATGATGAAAACAATACACTTTGGCAGAAAGAAATAAATTGCCGAAAGCATCAAATAATTTCACACAGACAACCAAAGAGCCCAGATTCTTATTAATATCAAATTATACAAAATTAAGGCTTACAATTTTCCGATGAGCACTTCATCTTTAAAAATACAAGCTAGGAACACCTCAGAAAAAGATCTTTCTAGTCCTGTTTTTCTAAATAATAGCATGCCGAGAAAAACACTTGAAAATGCAGATGACTCTTGATCCATTAACCAGATTAGGAATGTGAAGACTGTTTAACAGCTAGTTAACATTTATAAAGCACATATGATGTTTCAGATATTGTTCTAATGTGCTTTACATGTATTAATTCATTTAATTCCTCACAAGAACTTTTGAGGTAGATACCATTAACCAGTCTCCCCATTGAACAGATGAGCCAACTGAAAGAGATTATAAAAGTCAGTATTGGAACTGAGTTTCAACCCAGGTACACAGCTCTAAGGCCCATGGTCTCCACTGCTACCTTCTACTGCCTAGGCACCATCTGCTGTGGACCATGCCTACTTCTGTGCTATTTCCTGTGTGTTATCTCTTAGTTTCTACTGTAATAGATACTTGACATGCTCAGTAAGCAAAAACATGACTGAAGAGACATCAGCTAAACCATTTCTTCAGAAACAATTCGCCTTAGAGATGACGATTTCAATTCCAAGAACAGTGTTGGAACATCTTACATCTTAATACCTTAAAACATAAAATCTTAAATCCTCTCATTGCAATTCAGTATCTTTTTATCTAAATGGCCATGAGCCTACTAAAAGAAGCAAAAGTCTAGGAAGCATAAGAATAACAGTGGGGCAGAAGCCATGAGTATCCATATTTTCAAATATTAAATTACCATTAATTTAACTCTGAATTAAGGACAAGCGTCTTCCTTCACACAGGTGTAACATACTCCACAAGACAAAAAAAAAAAAAAAAAACTAAGGGAAAAATCCCTTAACAGGAAGGAAACTGTTAAATGTCCTCTGAGCTCTCATAGATAACTGAAAGACTTTAAGCATAGAAGGTAAAGAAACAAGATAATCATTTAAAAATACCTGGGGGGAAAAATGAAGTAGTAAAATCCAGTAGAAACCTATGTACACGAAACTAAAAATTCCAAGAGTTCTGTGACCTGAAATTTTACTTAGTTCAACTGGCCCAGAGAAAAACAAAAGATTTGAATCTGCCTATAGATTGCTAGGAATATATTTATTAAAATATAATGGTGGATGCTAGCAGGGGTCTAGAGCTTAAACAAGGATGGCAAATAAAAAGGTAAAAGTCTTCACCAGCATTCCCTTCTTAAAAATGTCAGAAGAGGCCCTGGTGTTGACAGTAGAGAAGTTATTCATTTCCCATTTCTGTGAAGTATTCTGAACCTATGTACAAGATGTTAAACTCTCACTTCCAGCTGCTTAATCCTCATTTATTTTCCTCAACTGTAAATAATCAGTTACCTAGGTTGACTTCACTACCCTTGTTTTGTTTACTCTACTAAAAAGAATAATGGAAAAATAACTCATGTTTTCTTTGGGGAGGGGAGAGGAGGGGAATATAAATTGCATTGGTGTCAGAATGCATGTGGGAAAAGCAGGAGAAAAGAAAAGAAGATAAAGATATTCACCATAAGGTGAGCTTTGTGAAAAAACTGCTTCCTCTGAGTCAGGCAGGGCTGCTCTGATTGACTACAGTCCTAGAAAGGGCCCTGGCCTAGGGCCTTTAGCTCCTGTGGTCTCTCAGAGGCACAGGCCTGACAGTCTCTCTGAGGATCACCTTGCATGGAAGTTGGATGGAAACCTGCTGTTCTCATACTCTTCCATCTATATAACTGGGAGATGACAAGAGAAAAGCTCTGAGATGTCCTAAAGAGAGTAAGAGAAAAAGACAAGAGTAGTTAACTAGTTAATAGCTGTGGGTCAACTAACAACAGACAGCTCACATTCCTGAATGTAAGTTGGAGCTTTGAATCAACTTCTGTAGTGGCCACCTGATGCCACCACATCCCATATATGTATGAACTTTCTGGACCACCGCCTGCAACCAATCAAAAGTAATACATATTTCTTCCTTATGGACTGTGCACCTTTCCTAGAACTGCTCCTGCTTCATCTTTTCCTGCTCATCTCCTCTTATTTGTGGTCAGTGGAAATTCTTTCAAAACAACTTACATCTTCCTTGCCTAAAATATAATGTATAAAAAAGCCTGTCAACTCCAGGATGGAGGATATGTTTTCCTTTTTCACCTAGCCATGCTGCTGGTGATTCAGATTGCATACCCCAGGGCCTGGTCCTTTTCTAGATAGCATTTGGCTCAATAGGTCCTTTCTTTAAGAAAAGCTTTCAGCTGTGAAAGTTTTTTGTTTAACAGTGGCTAAATTCAGTAGGGGGTTGTGGGAGGCATAAGAAGCCAGGTTCAGTCTTAGGTCCACTATGTGTTCTAAAACCCCACATTATTTGTAATAAAGCAGTTATGTGGATCCCATTCACTTTCTTATATTTATTTCTTTGTGGCTAAGAACATGAGAATGGCGCAGTACATAAAACTGTGGAATCCCGACCAAATACAAAATGAAATTTTTGGTTGGTTTTCCAAATTAATATGAAGTATAGAGAGCTAAATTTAAAAGGTGCTAAGGAAAACTACCTAAAGATACAAAATCTGAGCTGGTGAATGGGGGTGGATCTTTAAGCAATACTGGGACTTCCACAGACCAGCTCTGTAGCAAGGTGGTCACACCTTTCAGTCTCATAGTACCATAGCTTTCTGTGACAACTAAGGAACTGGGCCTTGCCCCCTTGTATGTAAAATGAGAGGGCTGAACCAAACCATCTGTGGAGCACATACAGGCACCAACACTCTATGATGTTATAACTAAAATTAACTAGCTTTGGCAGCACCTTTAAAGTGAAAAATGAAAACCCACATCAGTCCCACATCACAAGACTGAAGTCAGCCAAGAGCCAGAGCAATCTCTCTTTAAGAAAGAAAAAAGAAAAAACTGTTGATCTGCATTAGCTTTAGAAATTGCTGAGGAGAAAGAAAAATCACAATAAGGAATTAAAATAGAACATTAACTTCTGTAAAAAGATTGGATATAAGAATAATACTGGGCTAAAGGAAAAATAATCTCTCCTTATATTATTTTTTTCTTTTTTAAAAAAACACTTTTTTCTATTTTAATTAATAATAATTTTTGTATGTTTCACTTATAGTTGGCATACAATACTATGTTAGTTTCAGGTATACAACATAGTGATTAAACATCTATGTACCTCGTAAAGTAATCACCCCAGTAAATTTAGTGTCCCTCTGACACTGTATATAGTTATTACAATATTATTGGCTATATTCCTTATGCTATACTTTATATCCCCATGACTATTTTGTAACTACCAATTTGTATTTAATCCCTTCCCTCCTCTTTAATCAACCCCTCCCCCTACCCAATTCCCCTTCCCATTTGGTCATCATCAAAATGTTCTCTGAGTTTGTTTCTTTTTGTTTGTTTTGTTCTTTAGATTCTACATATATGTGCAATCATATGACATTTGTCTTCCTCTATCTGACTTACTCCACTCAGCACACTAACCTCAAAGTCCATCATGAAATATCTTTTTCCATCCCTTTACTTTTAATCTCTGTGGTCTTTTAATCTGAAGTCAGTCTCTTGAAGGCAGCATATGTAAGAGTCTTGTTTTCTTATCCATTCAGCCATGCTATCTTTTGATTGGAGCATTTAATTCTTTTTCATTTGAAGTACTTATTGATAGATGCATAGTTATTGACATTCTTTCTTTAGACTTAAGATACATATTTTTTTCTTATTCTTAAAGAAGTCTCTCCAACATTTCCTGTAATACTGGCTTGGTGGTGATCAACTCCTTTAGCTTATTTATTTATTTATTTTTTTGTCTGGGAAGTTCTTTATCTGTCCTTCAATTCTAAATGATAACTTTGCTGGGTAAAGTAATCTTGGTTGTGGGTCCTGGGTTTTCATCACTTTGAATACTTTGTGCCAAGCCCTTCTGGCCTATGAAGTCTCCGTTGAGAAATTGGCTGACAGTCTTATGGGAGCTCCCTTGTACATAATTAAATACTTTTCTCTTGCTGCTTTTAAGATTATCTCTTTGAATTTAACCTTTGGCATTTTAATTATGTGTCTTGATGTGGGTCTCTTTGGGTTTATCTTGTTTGGGTCTCTCTGAACTTCCTGGGGTTGTATGTCTATTTCCCTCACCGGGTTAGGGAAGTTTTCCATCATTATTTCTTCAAATAGGTTTTCAATTCCTTGCTCTCTTATCTTCTTCTGGTACCCGCATGATGCAAATGTTGTTAACTTGATGTTGTCCCAGAGGCTCCTTAAACTATGCTCATTTTTTGGATTCTTTTTTCTTTTTCTGATTGGGTGTCGCCTGCTACCCCATCCTCTATATCACTGATTCATCTCTGCTTCATCGAATCGACTGTTGATACCTCTAATGTGTATTTCATGTCAGTTATTGTATTGTTCACTTCTGACTGGTTCTTTTTCATGTGTTCTACCTCTATTTTTATGTTTCCTGTATCTTTGTTGAATTTCTCACTGAGATCATTCAGCATCCTTAAAACCAGTGTTTTTAACTTTGCATCTGGTAGATTGCTCTTCTTCATTTTGGTGAATTCTTTTTCTGGAGCTATGTTCTGTTCTTTCAAGTGAGATATGCTTCTTTGTCTCCCCATTTTGGCTGCGTCTCTGTATCTGTTTCTATGTATTAGGTAAGGCTCCTAAGCGTCCTAGTCTTAGTAGAGTGGCTTTATATACTAGGTGTGCTTTGGGGCCCCATGGCACAGACTTGGGAGGGGTCTAGCTGTAGGCCAAGTTTAGCTGCAGCTTGTGCACCTCTAGGGCCACCTGGTAAGAATCACCAAACAATCCACATATGGCTTCCACCCAAAATCTTAAAATATTGAATCTTTAATTGCCTAATAGTGTTAGCTCACTACAAAACTCAATAAAATCCTGAATTACCTTGCAGATGAATTATGGCTTTTAGGATTTATCCAGAATCCAATGTGACCCTATAGATGGGATGAGCCAACATCCTCAGAAAATGTGAAGAAATATTTGAACCAGGCCGAAAAGTGCTGAAATGTTCCAATGACATAGAACCCACAAGTCAACATGAAGCTTTCACTGGCAGATACGGCTTTGGAGTTTTCCAGGGTTCCGGCCAAAACTCGGAAATTACTGAAAAAAGCTCTCAAACCCAAAATGGTTCCAAATAGAGGTTTGTATTAGAAGGAAACTATGCATGGAAATTTATTATTCACAACCAGTGGATTCAGTTATTTATCCCATTACATCAGAGGATTTTAATTTTTCCTGGAAATTCTTTACAAATTACAGGTAACTACAGTCTGAGCAGAACTAGAACTTCTGTGTATTTTTAAGTAAGTCAATTGTTTCAATGAGATAAGTACATTATTTCCACCAGACAGATAATTGTTTTCTTGTTCAATTGCATTACATTTGTGTATCCAGGTATAAAATGTTACAAATGGAAAATTACTAAGAAGCAAAGCAGTCATTAGTGTGACTTATAAATGGAGCAAAGTTGTCACAAAAGTTTTACTAATTTTTTTTATGTAGATCTTATTTTTTTAATCTATTACATATCTGATTTACAGAGAAAATAGTAAAAACAGATCCTTGTGCCTATATATAATACAAACAGAACTACATCCGTTGACCAATATGAATGGCTAAATGACTTCGCTATAAATATACACAAAAATAAAATCAATTCAGGGATAAACTACTTGCCTTCAAAGGAAATCTATATATTTGAGATCTGTGAAAAGTAAAATTAAGTAATTTTAAAGTATCACTATTGGAAATAAATAGTATCTCTACTTTTTACTCTGTAGATAGAGGAATTGATTCAGAAAAGTACATATCTGATTACTCTTGTGACACTGTTTATTCCCTGAGAGAATTCTTAACTGTTAATTGTCCTCACTTAAAGAGCCCCAAAGCAAATAAAAGAGACATTGAATGACACAAAAAGCAATATCAGCACTTTGTGAGTTCAAGGCAGATTATTTCCAAATGGAAGTTGTACATTATAGATGGTCACTGAGCAAGAATGTCACAGAGAGCATTTTTGCATACCAGCAAGTGAGAAGGCAGATAGTTAGAATGGTAAACAATATCTAACACATAACAGATATCATGGGGGCAGGATAAGTTCCATTTAATAAATGTTGGATTTTAATGCTAGTACTTTAATGCCTTTAGATTAAAGTTTATGGCATCTATTACCTAACTATTCAATAGTTTCTGTGTCAAATATATCAAACATACACTTTGTACATTTTTAAAACAGAGAGGTTATGTTTTTTCAAAACTATCTTTAGAAATTCACCATATTTCAAATCGTACAGTCGGAAAAAATTATTAAAGGGTATAGATGACAATTTAAACATCACACATTGATCAAATACCCAAAACTAATATTAGATATGTCTTAGGAGAATGTTTTATTCAGAACAAAAAGTATTCTTTCAAAGTAAATTAAAAATGGGCATTATGAGTATATATGATGAAAATAAAGACCTAGAAACATATGAAGACGTACAATATAATTTTGAATGAAGTATGGTAAACACGTAGAATCACTTTAACCAATGATTTGTCTCTTTTTAAAAAAATTACATAAACTGATTATATGAGATTTTAAGACAAGACTGTAATAGAATAAAAATTACATAAGAACTAAAATTTCTTTACAGTGTTAGAATTTAAGGAAAATATGCTGCTTACATGTTTTTGTTTTCTTTTTTCTTATAGCTGTGTTAATTTAAAGCTATATAAAGTTAATATCTTTAATATTTAAGAACAAATTTTTAGAAAAGGTTATATAAAAGCTTTGATTTACTTAATATAGTACAACATTTTGACTGATATTAAATTAATAAAAACGTCAAAAAAGAGATGAGGAAGAAGATTTCCTATAAATTTTGATTTATTTATTTTCTGTACTTACTCAAGGCCAGTTTTACAGCTTAGAACAATTTTTTGACATATAGATATTTTTCTCAGTATTTTTTCAGCTGTAAGGAATCCTAAAAAGTCTTAATCCAACCTGCACAGTTTTGGGAAAGGAAATCAAAGACATAGGAATTAAAATGTCGAATCTAATTCTATACATCTACTTAAATACTAAGTCATAGAGCAAAGGAATTTTAATTCCTGTTTCAGTTTTCATTTAAAGTAACAAATAAAAGAAAAAGCAGGACCTACAAATAAAGGAAGAAGCACAACACTGAGAGCTGGAGAAACAGGAATGGGTAAGCCACTGCCTTCATGGAGCTGACACTGTCGTGCAGGAGACAGTGTCAAGATTGTGAGCTCTGCCACCAACTAGTTTTTTGTATACTGACTAACCTTTCTCTTCTAGCCCCATAATTCCCACCAGGAAAGACTCAATGAAATCCTTACCCTCTGCTCCTCTCTCTAGTTCTCCATGGACTTTATTCTGTCATGTGACCTGTTCACCTGCTTGCAGATGATTTCAAGATGCCACATCTAGCCTAACCCACATAGGCTATCTACTTAGTACGACTGCCTGAATTAACTTCATTTGAATCTCCAGTATCGTTTCAGAATCAACAAAACCATAACCAAACACATTCTTCCTCAAAACTGGCTGCCTATTTCAATTTCCCCATTTCTATAACTGTCATTATTATTCTCCAGAATTCTAAGTCCCAAATTTTAAGTCATCTTTAGTTCCACCTTTACCTATGCCTCTTTTATCTAGGCAGTTTCCATACCCTATGTGTATTAGTTGGGGTTCTCCAGAGAAATAGTGATTTACTATAAGGAATCGGCTCATGCAATCTGGAGGCTGGCTAGTCCAAAATCTGGAAAGCTGATGTCTCAGGTCAAGTCTGAAGGCCAGCAGGCTATGTAGAACCAGGAAGAACCAATGTTCCAGCTCAAAGGCTATCAGGTAGCATTCTCTATTAAATTCGGAGAAAGTCAGCCTTTTGTTCTCTGCAGGCCTTCCACTAATTGGATTGAGGCCTACCTACATGATGGAGATTCAATCTGTTTTATTCAGTCAGTAGATTTAAATGTTAATCTCATCCAAAAACACTCTCACAGAAAACACCTAAGATAACTTCTGATCAAATATATCAGCACTTGGTGGCCCAGTCAAATTGACACAAAAAATGAACAATCACACTACGGTTTTGGGTTTCAAAAGTTTCACGCTGTTCTCCCCATTCTCATTCTCACTAATGTTATCTCAGTTCAGGTCCTTATGATCTACTGATTTTCAGCAAAAGGATATAAACCAGCCCCTTCCCCATTCTTTAGTTCAGGCATCTCTAGATATGCTGTGGATACATTTATTTTCAGAAATGTTTTTGTCATATCATTTCTGTTCTATTCTTCAACTCACAATAGCATCTTACTCTAAGTAGATCCAATTTTTTTCTCATAATATGTTGTTCTACATAATCTAGCCCTACTTTGCCTACTGACCTATTTCTTCCACCACTCTCCTAATTCAACACTTACATTATAACTGGACAATCGCTTAAATATCTTCTTCACTCAGCAATGCCCAATCCCACCTCAGCGTATTCCCCTTCTCTGGAAGACACTGTGCATTCTTCTTTGCCTGCCCTAATCCCATCCACCTGCCAAGGTTTTTGTGGGCAGCTTCACCTCTTTTCTAAAGTTTTCCAAATTCTCCAAACCACGCAAATCTTTTAATTTTCTAATCCTCATGTGCATTTAAGTGGAACAAAACCATTGTTCCTCTAAACTATTCTGTCTTGTTCTCTAATTTATTTCTATTGCACATCCCTCTTTCCCTGGTTCCCATTCTCACTGTATCACCTCCAAATAAACATCTATTTATGATGAACTGAAAATTTTTGAATCTGTGATGTTGCAAACACTATGTAAGGCAACAGAGATACAAAGAGATACAATTCTTAGACACTTTATAGTCTAATAAGAAAGATAGATTGTTATTCAAATTATGGAGCAATGTACTGTCTGTTATAACAAAGGGAGATACAAAGCTCTAAGGGAATGCAGGGCTTATAACAGAGGGAGAAACTAAATTGTTCTCATAGAATGTTGTGGTAAGGAATAAATTTAAAGGAGGAAGAGAGGAAAAGACTTTTCAAATATTGAGAATAACCAGTGCAAAGGAATAGAGGCAATGAAGAATATACACATAGTTTAAGGTATAATGAGATATTTACCACAATGAAAATAATACTAAGCATAAGGGATCAGAACCCAGGCACAGACTGGCTGAAAGGAGATTTAATTCAGCAAAAAGTATCATTGAGAAATAGGTACAGAGCCCCAGAAGCAAAACTGTCAGTAACACCGAGAATGCTAAGTCACGACTTGTGGGCAGCAGGCATGGCTAAAGCATGGAGCCGGGCCATCTCTAACCAAGAGAACTGGGCATTCCTGAAGAACAGGTGAAATTTTGTTTGTCCCTTATTCATATTCCTAAAAAACAAAGGTTTTTCATAAATCATTTGGTGACAAATCTAAGCTCGTCTGGTAACAAAAACTGGTCTAAACAAAAATGAGGCTATTTATTCTTTATCTTCTTTAGTATTAATATCTATGAGTTTCACTACAGGAAAATATTAATTTTAATTATATTCACTGACTTACACAGGAACACTCCAGACTCCATTAAAGGTGACATGAAATGTAAAATCTAATAAATTCTAAATTACAAAACATACTTGGTCCCTAGGTTTTAGGTAAGAGTCTATGGACCTTAGATTCTGAGGTTCCACAGAATCAGATACACAAAGGGCTCTATTGTCCAAAAAAGGTTTCAGAATCCATGGAAGAACCATTCAGAATTGTTTTGTTAAATGGAGAAGTTTTCAGTGCCAAAAAATATTCAATTATTGACCACTTTTGTAATCTGTGGCAAAGTTTATTTCATTTAAATAATATTAGTTAGAAACAAAAAAAATTAAATTGCTAATCACAGACTTTTAAATCAACCTTTTTCCTCTCCTTATAATGCCAAGAACATCAGGAAAAAAAAATTGTAAAACAACATTCTCTTTGCCTCCTATAACCTTAATAGATAGTTTCCTGGAATTGTCTATTCAAATAGAAAATTAATTTCCATGCACAGCTGGAAATACCACATTGGCAAGCAAGGAAAACATCAAACACCAGTAGATTAAATAAAAAGTGGAAGAACTATAAAGACTCAACAAAATAGAACTTGTTCAGTAAGATAGTTATATGAAAACAGCTTTTTGCTTGTTTATTGAACATATGACTATGTCTTTTAAAGTGAAGAAGCAACAATCAAGGAAGATTTCGATCCCAAGAAACAATGAGGGGATTATATCATTCAACAAGTTTTTCTAGTGTTGTATGAAAGTACTCCCCTTGACAGGGTGAAAGAGATACTTAAGCTTCCAAAACATATACATGGTTAGGACATTGCCACCTATTTCGTGGCATCTAACCATGTTTGTTTGTTTTTCACTATCTTCCTAAAGAGGGATTTTGGTGAGAGTTGTACAGCAATGTGAATGTATTTAATGCCATTAAAGCGTACGCTCAAAAGGTTTAAAATGTTAAATTTGATGTTATATATATTTTACCACAGAAAAAAAATTTGAATAATATACAAAAAGCTCTTATAAATCAATAACAAAATGGAACAGTCTAGAAGAAAATTGGGCAAAGGGCACAAACAGAAAATCAAAACAGGGGTGGAAAAGCCAATAAATATATGGAAAAAAATGTACAAAACCATTAATAATCAAGAATGAAAGTAAAAATGGTTAAGGTATCATGTTTAATCATTCAAATCAGGAAAGATTTAAAAGATTGAGAATATTTCTTTTTAAATAAGCACTTTTCTCTACCTACTGACAAGATCAGGCTCTTTGTCTACATCTCCCTCCATTGGCTTGTACCTAGTGCATATCCCTCTCGGTGCTGACAGCCATCAAGGAAAAACAGGCTCATGGTGCCATCTGAGGACTACTTTCTGATGCTGTAGCTGCTTCAGGCAATGACTTGTGTGGCCAATATTCAACTAATATTCAAACAGAATAATACTCTTTGCACAAACACTTGAAAAGCAAAAGAAGAGACTGAAAACAGACACCGCCTTCAGGAACTGCCACACAAGAAAGGCAAGCAAGAAGCAATAACAATGTGGGAAAAACAAAACCCCACATGGCATCCAGACAGTCAGCTGCCTTGGTCTTGCTGCCTCTCAGGTTGTCAGATAAAAATTAAAAACCTCCATCAGCTCTTAGTACAGAACTGACACTGTATAAATAGCGACAGGACGAAAGTTCAATAAAAATCAATGTGTTATGAAAGTAAAAATTTTTAAAAACATTCTACATGAACTTTATCATTGCAGGGCTTCCAATGAATGAAAGTTTGACTTCAAGATATCAGGAAAATTTCTAGATAAAGGATAACCAGTTCCAAAGTGGCATATTGTGTTACAAAACATAGAGCTACATACATCTTTATTATCTTTGACAAATAATCCTGAAACACCTCTACTTCAGTAAATCCTCTAGGATATCTCACAAGCAAAGTGAGGGATTGATTTAATTACCTGAATAGTCATTGTCCATACAGAAGGAAGTAAGTGGCTGGCAAAATACCTGACTCAAAACAGGAGCCGAATAAATATTTGTTCAACTGAAATGAAACAAATAGTAGAAGCTAATCAAGACTACCTGCATTATTGATGAAATTTATTATGGTTCCAACTTTCCACCTGACTTAACCTATGAAAATAACTGACCTTATCTATAGAAAAAGCTGTAAAGGTTCTGTTCTTTTCCACATGGGATCACAAGTACCAACCACCCACCCCACACGGTGCTCAGAGGCTTGGTGAAGTTTCATCTCCCCAGAATCAGTATCTTTGACCCAATTTCTGGCAACAAAAATACAGAAATTTTAAAGCATGGGGTGAAAAAGTAAAAGATCCAAAGGTGATCAAAACAAAGATCCTAACAGAAGAAAAGACCTGATAATAGATAAGCCACCTCAAAGTGACCCACTCAAATAAACTGCGGCTCAGCCTCTTTCAATATCAAAATGATATTCAGGTGGCTGGAGGAAAACACATAAATTTTGATTTTAATCAAATGAAAGATATTTCAAAGTAGATACATTCTGCCTTCCAAACTATAAAATTTGTTCCCCAAAATAAAAATATTTTAACTTTCTAGAATAGGATCTATGTCACTTTTGTAGATTTTCTCAATCGGCTGCCTTCTGCTGCAACACCCCTCACCTCATCCCACTTCATTTCCATCATCTTCCGTAATGCCCCCAAACTTGTGCAGGAATCTCTGGTGAAAAATGAGCTGGCTTTAAGTCAAACAATACTTCCCAATCACAACTGGGGTTTTTTCAGTACATAGTTGGGGGAAGTCCTTATTTATTTGTTCCCATTAGAGCTCAAAAACCACCTAAAGCATTGTCTTCTCAGGGGTATTACAGTCTTCACATGGAATCTTAACAGTATCATTGTGTTTGTCAATGATTTCGAATGCTTTACTCTAAACCTTCTCTTGGTTTCTAAGTCTACAGTGTAAATAAGAAATAAATTCCACATGTAATAAATGGCACTTGAATATTTTAATCATTACAGTTTATAAAACATAAAACCTCAAAGTTTTGACTTTAAGAAGCACTTTAATTCATAAATATAAAAGAAATACTAATGTCAAAAAATTAGGTTCATTGTAATCCTAGAATCAAAGCATTCTGTGTATTTCCCAAACTTGGCAAGACACATTTTTATTTTTAATTTTTGAACTACTAATGTTGGAGGAAAAACAAACACCATTAACTTCCTCTTCAGTCACTAGCTGTCTGTGCCATGTGTTTTTATCGCTTCCTGCCACAAGGAAATACATTTGAAACAAAGAATGATATTCAAAAGAGAGTTCTCTGGGTGACTCTAAAATCATTCTCAAGAAACAGTGTAAACATTTAAATAAGGATACAGAGTGATAAAACTACTCAGAAAACCTTCATATTTTTTTATACATGATATCCCGTGATGCTCAAAACAGGTCTGCCAAGATTATTTAATGAATAAACTGAGTCGGTCAAGTTAAAAAACTCTTCTTCGTTCACAGAGCAGTTAGAATTTAAATCCATTCTGTTTCATACCCAAACTCATGGTGGAAACTATAGCACACTTTTCCCTATGAGTCTTTTGATCAAATGTTTTTATTTTAGCCTATTTGTCTAAACCATCATGGGTTTTTGAGCATGAGTAATGGGGAGATTGATCAATGGAGGCTGTAGGTGATAAGAACATATGAGGACGGATTTATCACTCTATATCCTAAGTTGTGTTTAACAGTTATTTTTTGAGTCCTAAGTACTAAATAATACACCAAATACTGGAGATCCTAAACAAAGATGCGAGTTATAGCTCTTACCCTAAGGAGTTAGTAAGAAATTTAGAAGAAAAAAAAATTCCAATATATTTTGCCCTTTTATTACTTCATATGTTGCTTTCACTACTTTTTTGGACCATGTGGGAATTTTATAAACAAAGTCTCAGTCTATTCAGGCTGCTATAACAAAATATCATATAGACTAGTAGTTTAAATGACAGACATTTATTTCTCACAGTACTAGAAGCCGGTAAGTTCAAGACCAAGGTGTTGGCAGATTCAATGTCTGGTGAGGACCCTCTTCCTGGTCTGTAGATGGCGGCCTTCTTGCTGTATGCTCACATGGTCTTTCTTGGGAGCATGCTCATGGAGAGACAGATCTCTGTCTCTTCCTCTTCTTGTAAGGGCACTAATCCATCATGAAGTTCCTACCCTTATGACCTAAACTAAATTTAGTCATCTGTCAAAGGCCCCACCACCGAAAACCATCACATTTGGGGCTAGTGCTTCAAAATATAAATTTTAGAGTGACATATACATTGAGCCCATAACAGAAACCCAAAAGGTAGAACAAATAATCACAGTTAGCTTGATGCATATAATTTCAAAAATGCTATCACTTAATTGCATTAAACAGCTATTTATTGATAAGAAAAGTAAATTTTTGATAGTGAATGTAATCCATGATATAGACAATATTCTCCACACTTTAATAGGAGAAAACTAAGTCTCAGAGATGATCCTTTGTCCAAGATCAAAAAGTGAGAAAATGATGCATACTGGGTTTAAACATGTATCTGCCTAGCTTCAAAGCCCAGCCTCTTTCCTCTGGAATAGGAGAGCTGTAACCTAGGGCGACAACAGCCTCCCTCACTGCCTCTTCTTGGGTGTGCATAGCATGGCTCTCCCTACCAAGAAAGACAGCAGCTCCAAGAGCCAGATGCAAACACACAGAACACGTGCAATCCCTCTGTATCAGAGGTAACTAAAGCTTCAATGCTGGTACACTAGAGCAGGTCAAAGAACTAATTAAGAGCACATTTCCTAGACTAGCCTGTCCTACCTAGAAGAGAGAACATTCCAACCAGTAAGCTAGTTGAGCCACTGATTTCATGGCCAAATATAATATGACTATAATTCTCTAAAAATATTTCATAAGCTGAGTAACAGGAGAATAAAGATGCATACATATTTTTGAAATATTTAGTCACTATTTTAAATACTATTTTAATGTTGAAGAAAATCAACCTGGGATGGTGACACAGATCTCATTTATCTTTCTTCAGCTCTGAGAAGGTCACTGTTAGTGTATATCAAAGCTGTAGCAAAATTTTAAGGGTATACCTCTGTTCTGACACTTTGCATAGTAGGAACTTAAGAAATACACTGTGGATAAATGGATGGATACAGGAGAGAATGAATTAGTATTCACATTAATCGGTCATATTCAGAATATATAATTAAATATCTCATTTTACTTGGGTTTTTAAAAATGATTTCCTCACCTTCCTGTTAAATATCTATCCATATTTACGGCTAAGCCTAATTTGTATGATAGCCAATGGGTCTAGAACTTTGTTTTCAGAAACAAAAAAATTATATGCTACAATTTTACTTACAACTTTAAAATTTGGGGGTTAATAAAAATACAATATTTAAAAGGAATTTGGGGAAAATAGAAATTACTGAAAATAAGAAAATCTCTATATACGTAGTGTGATAATAATGAGATTTTTTAAAACTAGATAATTTTGATTAGTGTTGCAAATTGGGAAAGATAAAAGAAAAAGAGAAGCAATGATCTTTACATCAATGATAATATAGAAAGTTTTATAGAATAATGCCTTTATTTCATCTTACTTCTTGGTCATCAGTTTTCTTTTATTTCATAATCTTATTGTTAATGTCTTTTATCTTTCAATACTGGTAGTCTTTTCATAAGCCAGTTATATCATTTTTAGGGACAACAACCCATATATGTATATGTGTTTAGACACATATATCTACACACATATATATGCATGCCTATAGTCATTTATGTATATATTCAATATATACAATTATATATCTATGTCTTGCTCTCTCTCTATATATATATATGTAAAATTTAGAAATGTAATAATTCATGTGTTAGCTAAACATTTATTTACAGGTTAAACTCCTTTAAGTATTTCATATGCACTCACATAAAAATATCTCATACAAATGTGAGAAAATCACCTCTTTCGAGAATTTACTTTAATTAATGTGTCTTTGTGTTTTTCAGCTCTTGGTTTGCACCTCAGTGATGTGTGTGAAAGGGTGACCAGGAGAATTCAGGTATGACTCAGTGTAATACTGTCAGGCAGTACTGGCTGATTTTCCTCAACACACAGTGGCAGCAAGAGTTCTCCAGAGGTCACACCTGAGCACCTGTGCTCTGAGCCTATCAGAGGACCACCAGGTCTTGCCACGCCCCACAAGGCTTTGTGAATCCCTGACGATTCTGGCTCAGTTGATTCAAGTGGGATCTGGGAACTTGTGTATAATAAACCCCATGTGATTCTTACTAGAGAAGCCAGAAAAGCACTGATATTATGTATAGGAAGGAGTTCATTGAGGGAAAAGGCTAGAAATGTGGTTTGCCCTATACCCTGGGCACTGGGAATATCCCATGAGTATTGGCAATTTTTGTAGACCATGGCAAGCCACGGAAGATTTTTGAAAAAAGAAAATAATTAGATTTGTGCTTTAGTAGGAGTCAGTCACTAAGCAGCATTGTGTAATTAGGCTGAACTAGTTGGAAGCCTACTACAATAGTTGTAGCAAGAAATAATGAGTGTTAAAGGTTGGCAACAAAATGGAAGATAAAGTCAATCAAGATTCAAGCCAACCTGATATAAAGAGAGCAGAATAAGAATTTCAAAAATTCTTAAACACAGGGGGCTAAGAAGATATCTGTGATAGTCATAGAAAGAAAAAAGGTCAAAAGGATTTAGACTGGACAAAGTATGAGTAAATGAATAATAACTGAGTAGTCAAAATAAAGACTATTTTCTGGGAGAAAAAAATAGGGTTCTAATCCCTTTTCTACCAACTCCTTGCTAGGAGACGCTGGGCACATCTCCTAAGCTATCTGAACTTTGGTATCCTCAATAAATAATGCTAGTAAAACCTATTTTTCAGAATTGCTGTGAAGATTAAATGTGATTAATGTAATACTCAATACATTGTAGGTGCTTAATAAACAATTTCATTTTTGCCTGTTTTTAGTTCAACTGGCTTTTACTTTCAATGACTTAAAACCATTCCAGACACACAGTGGGCACTCAAAATACAGCTGTTGAATGAATGAATTACTATTGCTATTACAATTCTATTGAAGACTGAGAAAAGATCATGGGATTTGCCCATTAGACAGTAATTGGTACACTTAGAGAGATTGCTTAAATGCCTAGGGGTTTGGAACACTTGGATGAAGTAAAAATTCTACCTAGTGTTTTGGTGAGAATATTCTAAATACAGTATTATTGTAAAGTACAAGTTTTCAGGATTTTTAAATGAATTAAGGGCTTAAATATAAGACCCTAAACCATAAAACTCCTTGAAGAAAACACAGGCAGTAAACTCTCTGACATTGCTATTAGTAA
Organism: Pteropus medius; assembly: GCF_902729225.1. Lineage (NCBI taxonomy): Eukaryota > Metazoa > Chordata > Mammalia > Chiroptera > Pteropodidae > Pteropus > Pteropus medius. The sequence continues at coordinate 7,511,584 of NW_024342467.1, read as the reverse complement.
TATTTTTTCTGATATATCTCCTTGGACAAGGGAAACAAAGAAAAAAATAAACAAATGAGACTATCTTGAACTGAAAGTTTTTGCACAGCAAAAGAAACTATCAGAAAAAAAAAAAAGAAAAAAAGACAACCTACAAAATGGGATAAGATATTCGCCAATGATACATCTGATAAAAGGTTGATGCCCAAAATTTATAGAGAACTCAACCAACTCAATATCAAAAAATTAACAATCTAATTTAAAAATGGGCAGAGGCCTCAATAGACATTTCTCCAAAGAAGACATAGAGATGGCCAATAGACATGAAAATATGCTCAATGCCACTAATCATCAGAGATATGCAACTTAAAACCACAATGAAATATCACCTCGCACCTGTCAGAATGGAAATAACAAGTGTCGGCAAGGAGGTGGAAAAAAGAGAACCCTCGTGGGGCTGTCAGTGGGACTGCAAATTGGTGCAGCCACTGTGGAAAACAGTACAGAGATTCTTCAATAAAATTAAATACAGAACTATTTTATGACCTAGCAATTCCACTTCTGGGTATTTATTTATCTGAAGAAATCCAAAATACTAATTCAAAAAGATATATGCACCTCTATGTTCATTGCAGCTTTATTTACAATAGCTAATATATGGAAACAACCCAAGTGCCCATCACTAGACAATTACGTAAAGAAGAAGTGGTACATATACACAGTGTAATATTACTTGACCATAAAAAAGAATGAAATCTTAACATTTGCGACAAAATGAAATATATATTAGTGAACTCAGTCAAACAGAGAAACACAAATACCATATGATCTCATGTAGAATCTAAAGAACAAAATAAAGAAGCAAAACAAAAACTGACTCATAGATACAGAGAACAAACTGATGGTTGCTAGATGTAAGGGGGGCTGGGGAACTGGGTAAAAAAGGTGAAGGGATTAAGAAGTACAAATTGGTAGTTATGAAATAGTCAAGGGAATATCAAATACAGCATAGGGAATATGGTCAATAGTATTGTAATAACTATGTATAGTGCCATATGGGTAGTAGACTAATTAGGGGGGGATCACTTCATAAATTATATAAAAGTCACATCACTATGCTGTACACCTGAGACTAATATAAGATAATATTGAATATCAACTATAATTGAAAATAAATTTTAAAAATATGTCAAAAGAAAGTTTTCATGAATTTTATGGGTTTGTTTTTTATTCTGCATGTTAAAGAAATAAGCATTTCCATTACATTTATTAATGTTAATAAATATTTTTTATTAACCAGTTTTTAAAACACCATATACTTTATTTAGAATTTTGACAGTATCTCATTTGATCTTTAGCCCGTTGAGTTAAGGAATTTGGTTACTACATCAACATTTCTATTTCACAGATGAGACAACTGAGATTCAGAAAAATTGAGTGACTTTTAGAGCATCAGTGTCAGAGCCAGGAATCTGAGGTCTTTTGAACACAAGTTTGCTAAGCTTCCCACTACCCATACTCCCCATGTTATTCCGGATGAGTTCTCTTCTGTTTCCTCCCACCCTAAGTTTTCCCTCCTAAAATTTGGAAGTGCAGGGTGGGGCAGAGTCTCACGGACTTCAGGAAGTTTGAGAGCACTGTTCCTCCCTCAAAACCTAGCCAGCACCAGAGAGCACCCATCCCCCATGTGTCCAGTGCCAGTGGCAGATGTTCACCTGTTCTTTGTTAGCTTCAGCCAAAAACTCTGCTGTTCTCTTGGGAAATATCTGGGCTGCCTGTTGAAAAGCTTTCCTGTAAAGAAGGTACAAGCTTTAATTTCTGACCTTAACTAATAGGTTAAGCAGGAAAGTTTGTCTTCATGTGGGTTATTATTGTTACCTTGTATCACTGCCCATGGCAATGGACTGCGTGAATTCACATCCTGGCCCTATCCCTAACTAGATGCACTGCTTTGGACATGTTATGTCTTTGAGACTGGTTTTTCATCTTTAAATGGGGGGTTTAGAAAATAGCACTTATTCCATAAGGTTTTCACTATGATTAAATGATAAACCGCACAGAAAGCACTTGGCACACTTAGAACCTGAAATAGAATGAACACTCAATAAGTGCTCATTGCTGTTCAGCAATGTGTGATACAGTCTTAGAGAAAGTTACTCAGGCCCAAAATGAAGGAGATATTTTGCACAAAGTGACAAACAACGCTTTGTAACAGTAACCATGTTTTCTTTCTGGAGAAAAATCACCCAAGATAATCACTGAATTTTCCATTGACTCCAAGTGTCATATTCACTCCACTGATTTTAAATTATTCATTTGTAAATTAATATCCATTTACGGTTCATAAACTGTAAAAATGGGTTTGGGGGACTAGACCCATAGTCGACATTCAATAATCTTAAACATAAGAAAATAAGTGAGTTCAAAAACATCCAGGGAAAAAAGAGCTTTTTTTTAAACAGATAAATATGTACTCTCACATATCCTGCAGCAATTAATATCTAAATTGGATTAATGTGTCTCCTTTCAAAATAGAAGCACTGAGTTTAGTTTTTATAACCAATTAGACAACATTTCCTTTTTTAGAAAGTATATGTCATCACCTAAATGTAAGAATTTTATATTTACATTCTCTTGCTCTTTTGTACTTCCCTGGTGATTCTTTTAATAGCAGTTTTCAACACTGGTTGCATATTATAATCACTATGGAGGTTTAATGAATACCCATGCCGAGGCCTCATGGAAGTCCAATTAAGTCAGCATCACTGAGGCTGGGGGTCATAGTTCAGATTGGTTTTTGTTTTTGTTTTTTTAAGTTCTACAGATGATTTTAATGCATAGCCCAAATGGAGAATCATTGACTTACTTCATATCTTTTAAACAACAAAATGATAGACTCTTTTGTCTTGCTGATTGCTGTCTGTAAACAGAGTTGTTTTACTCCAAAACTGCTTACTCTGAAAGTAAATCTTGCCTTTAATATAAGTTAGCTTGATTTCCCTTGATTCTAATCAAACTTGTGAGAGTCTCATTCCATTAATTTTCCTAATAAAGTAAGGTGGGATAAGTTATATAAGAAGCCCACATTATACATAGCGCTCAATTAATATACTAGAAAAATAGGACATGCAGGATTATAGCTCTGAGGTATTTTTAAAAAGAGTTTAGGTATCATATTAATTTTGTAATACTTGAAATTATAAATCAATGAGAAAAATGTGATTCCAAGAAAACCAACCAGCAGAAGAAACACAGCATTGTAACATTAAAATATGTGACACAGACATATATCTTATTCTGAAATCCTTTTTATTCAATACCTGCAATTCTGACGACTGTGCTGAATTCAGACTGTGGAACGATGGAGGGGTTAAAAGAATGAGAACAAGAATAGAAAATTTGATCTGGTTATGCACAGGTAACAAAAAAGAATATAAGATATTTCAAAGGTAACAATTTTGTTTTCCTGAGTTATTTAATAGTGCCTTTTTATGCATATTCTGTGAGAATGGTAGAATAAAATGAAGTTTTAGATATTCTGAGAAGAGCTGGAGGAAAAAGACATTCAACAGCTAAGACGACTCACCATTTAGGTGTTATTTGTCCTTTAAATAACTTAGTTTACGAAGTTTTAAACTGACAAAAATATTGAACTACTCTGCTAATCCTCTTACCCTAGCAAAACTTCTCTATAGACTAGCCCTATCTACCAGGGAAAGCATGGGGTAAGGTGGGAAAATGGAATCCAACAAAAGCCCCAAGGATCTGAAACTTGAATTAGGTTCACAAACACAGGTAACAGACGTTAAGAAGTGTTTAGATTTGTCTCTTTCGAGCCACTGAAGTTAAATAGAATCTTAAGCATGGGTATAAAAATTCAGGATCAAAAGATTGGTTCATTTGTTTTTAAAAATATTCAAGAACTTTTCTTAAAAAAATGAATCATGTGTAAAGTGACTGGCAGCCTTAAAGAGAGACAAGATACCCTCCTTGAAAGTTTCAGTGAGGCGTGGTCCTTAACCCTCTACTCTTTTGCTTTCTTCCATCTTTTAATTGGTAAGGCGATACTTGCTAATTTGAAGCTACCTGTATTTTCAACTGTGACCTCTTCAGATGATTCTTAAACTCCTACCTTTGGGTCCAACTTCTCTTCATCAGCTTTACTCTTAAGCTAGCCTCTTCATAATGAGCAGAACGATGGGTAATAATACAAACTTGAGAATTAGATATCTGGATCTGAGTCCCAGACGTTCTATTCAGTTCACTGAGACCTTGAGAGAGCAAGATATTTAACCTCTCAGAGTTTCAATTTCTACATGTGTAAAATAGGAATAAGAATAGAATCTACTTCAAGAGTTGTGAAAAGAATTCCATGAGATAAAGAAAACACAGCAGTAAAGCCCCTGGCTTTTGGAAAGAACTCAGCAAATATTAGCATCTTCTCTGTCAATATCCCTCACTTTCACTAATTCTAGCATCCTTCTTGAACTTCAGAATTACCTTTGTTACTTCCTACTGTGTTTTCCTGTCATCTAGTCAGTCACCATATCCTGGTTATTCTTCTTCTGAAATGTTTTACATAAAATTTTCTCCTTCATTTTTATTTTTCTCAACAAAACCTGCTCCTAATATTTACAGGACCTACACCAAGAGGACAAACAGAAGCATAGTTTGTCATGTTTCTGAATTTGTTAAAAGTATAACTCAACCTATCAGCTGTTTAAACTATGTTCTACCCTCCTATCTTGAAAAACTATACCTTGAAAATGCCCTAGAAGATCAGGTTTGAATTTAGATTTCCCAGACTCCTCTGGGTTCCAGGCCAGAAAGTCTGAGCGAAAGGAGAATTCTTGTACACATTTTGGCCCCTGGGCCCTGCCTCCAGCCATGCCACACCTCCCTTCCCCACTTCCACACCTTTGGATTCTCTTCCCAATGCCCTTTGAAACCTGACCCACCCATCAAGGACACTCAATACTTCCTTCTCCAAATTTCCCTTGAGCCAGGTATGTTCTCATCCTCTGAGTACTCAAATTATTTTGTTCCTATATATCTTAATGAACTTGATGGTATTCTGTCTTGCATTTTTATCAGTACCTGTGTATTTGTTTTGCTAGTAATAGGTAACTTCTACTGCATCCGAGAGTCTCTGTGCTCAATGCTAGCAGCATGGAAGAAAAGGTGATGAGCTTAAAAAAAAAAAAAAAGAAGAAGAATTCACCCAGAACCAAGTACAATGTGGGATGAGGAAGCAGACATGGATATCTTTTAAAGCTCTGCTGTTGTTAATGTGCAGCCATGGTTGATAATAATTATATAAAATGATAAATTCCTTGGCGACCAGGTCTATGCTTTATTTTATAGTCAACATATTCTTCTGAATTTAATTTAAGTTGGTACATGTTACCCCACTGAAAAACATCTTCTGGTCTACAGGCTGCATGTTACCCCTATAGTTACTGAAGTAATTTATGAGCACTGAGGAATCATAATGGCTTATGTTCTAGAGGCATACAAAAAATTAATCTTATAGTCTGGATCAAGTTGTCTGTCTTACCTTTATCTTTGAATTTATCTTTACAGTACATTGACAACAATAATGACCTTATTAAAAGCATAGTCAATGTGCTATTTTCAATACCTAGCACAGTATCTGGCATATAGTGAGCATTAAATAAAAGTTTTGTGAATGGGTAAATGAATGAGTAAATGCATGAAAAGAGATTACAAGCCAGCAGGACATCAGAAATTATTTCAGGTGTTTGGTAGACTGAATAATGACCTCCAGCCCCCAAAGATGTCCACATCCTTATCCCTGAAGCCTGCAAATATTACCTCGCAAGTCAAAAAAAAAAAAAAGGACTTTGCTGATGTGATTAAAAATCTTGAGATGGAGAGAGTATCCTGGATTATCCAGGTGGGCCCTAAATGCAGTCACATGTATTCTGCTGGCAGCCACCAAAAGCTGGAAGAGGCAAGGAATAGGTTTTCCCTTAGAGCTTCTGGAGGGAGCGCCGCCCTGCTAACACCTTGCTTTCGGCCCAGTGGAAATGATTTTGGACCTCAGACTTTCAGAACTGTGAGAATAAATTTCTGTTATTTTAAGCGATCATATTTGTGGTGATTTGTTACAGCAGCCACAGGAAACTTATATAAGATGGAAAACTTATATAAGTTTATCTAGATATCTAGAGAGGTAAAATAACTTTTCCAAAGCCCCAAGTTAGTCAGGGCAGAGCTGGGTTTCTAATAGAGATTTCCTGACTCTGGTGTACTTACTCTTTCCATATAACTCTGCTGCCTGCTATAGAATATGAGCTCTACAATTCTTTGATCTAAAGCTGGGTACCACACATAACCTCTTCTATGGCCATGAGATAGAAACTGTAAAACTGATCAATCCCTCGTATTCACCAATGTTATCTAATGTGACCTAAAAAAAAATCATTTCATAAAAATGACAAAACAATGTTGTTAGTATAAGGTCCAGAAAGATACACAGGGACAATATTTTCATTAACAATATGAAATCAACGTACAGCAGCAAATGTCCCAAGGGCAAGGGGTCGTAGGGGTGCTCACGAGAAATGCTGGCATGGCAAACACTGTAAAAACACATGAAAGAGATAAAGCAAGGCAAAAAAGTCACTCACTATTCAGGGTAGGGTTAAAGTGGAGAGCTGGCATACAATAAGAGGAATAGAATGATTCCATTTGCTCAAAAGTAAGCAAATTTGAGAGTGATGAAACTGTTCATTCTGATAGAACCTGGATATGATGGTCTTTCTCATCATGGAAAAAGCTGTAATGACCTCAGAGCTTCCAGTGACATTCACAAAAGAAGAGTTACAGGTTGCAGATGAGAAAAAAAATATAAACTTATGTGTAGTAATTCTAAATGAATACTAGATTCTTTACTATTTTTTTTTTTTTTTTTTTTTACAATTAGACCTTTTATATCCCGATAAAACAAATTCATGACCTGTTTTCCAAATAAGAAAACTGGGACAAAGGAAGATTTAGTGAATAACAGAGAGATGACAGGTAATACTTGTTTCCAAAGCTTATGTTTAAATCCTTGAGCTTTTACTGATAATTCTAAATATGCATTCATATAACTTCTCATCAATAAACAAGGTAAAAAAGTAGTCAAAGCAAAAGATATGGGTTTATTTAGACCTCATAAGTGTGAACACTTTTTCTCATAAGGGTGGGCGATAGAGAATAATAAGGAATGTAAGGGATGCAGAAGTATAGAGATTAAACCTCTCCACTTATATATTGGTTAAAAAAAACATATAACCACAACAGACGTAAACATTTCCTTAATGATCCTAAAGTTATATCAAACAAAATAAACAATCCAGCCTTAACATGTCCCAAGTCCCCAAGGACCTTGGGTTGACCTTGTAGTTTAAGAATTAGTCACTCATTTAGATTGGGGCAAATCCCTACGGATTCGGGGAGTTTGTGATCAACTAATGGGTTATGGCGTTATTGTCAGTGGATGTTACCCCATAGGAGGCTGGGCCATTGCATCATGCAGGGTAAAGACATACTTGTTATGCAGGTGACAAACAAAAGCCTACCCAAAGAGGTTCCCCAGAGAGCTCTGTGTGAAAGACATGTGGGGCCTGCCTGTTTCACATCTGTTCTTTCCATGATCTTTGGGAAAATGAACTTCCTGGCCAAATAGAAAAGGAACCCCAGTTGACTAGATACACAAAGTAAGAGATCACTTGTCTATCAAAATCATCCTGCAACACTCTCAAATAATAAATCCAAAAGCACATCTTTAATGGAAACACACAGAAAATTTAAGATCCTAATTGAATCTTTCTGAAGACTCCAACTATTATGTTAAAGTGCTTATAAGCTCATCGTTTTAAATAAGAGGAATTGAAAACATATACAGATTGAAAAGTCATAAATTTTAAACCAGATTTTATGCATATTTTATTGCAGGTCCACAGAAACATAGTATATAAAAAAGTTATTGTTAATAATAGAAGATGCAAAAAGGCATTACTTTTTAAAAGTTTAAAGGATGTTGGACTAACAAATTCTAAACTAAAAATAATTTCCTGCTTAACTGCGATTCAAAATCCTTTTACTCTTTCCTCTATTCTTAACTACAGTGTGTATTTTTTATGGGGAGGGAGGTAGCTTATACGTGTTGGAACAGGGAGAGGTCCAAGTTACTAAAAGAAAAAAGGCTGGTAGGGATGCTTCTCCACCACTCTGCTAGCTAAAGCAGTTCCAAATTTAGAGACTTCTCCACATTTAGGAAACTCAGTACTGCACCACAAGTCTTGCAAACAATAACCACCCTATTGCAATGTTAATTGTTCAAGGACTAGGCAAGCTACCCTAAAAATACAAAGAAAAAAAAATCCCACACTTCAGTGGGTAGCACTAAGTAGAGGTAAAAGAACATCTCAAAACTGTCATTCAGAAAAAGTGAAAAGAAAAGGAAGTCAGCAAATGAGCAAATGAGAAAAAGCAAAGGGGAAGGGACATAATTTACCACAGAGATCAAGCAGTTTGGTTTTGCTCAAATATTGTCACCCGCCTCCCCACCTTCCAATGACGGCACCGCTAACATCATCAGCCTCTTCAGTGTCCTTTTTCCCCCCTCACTTATTTGGCTCCTTTTATGTGCCAGGCAGTGTATTGCTTAACTAAGCAAGCAATCGTGAGTAAAATAGCCAATTGCTTCACACACACACACACACACATCTTCGAGAGATGTCCCTTGCTCTCAAAAAGCTCAGTCTATTACTAAGATAATCCCCAGCACTAAGATAAGTTCCATAATCAACAGAGGTAAGCGATTCAAAGCCCAGCATCACCCAGGAAGGCTTCTCAGAGGAATAAAATTGAAGTCAGGTTTTGAGGATAAATAAAAATTTTCTCAAGAACAGGAGGGGGCGGTGGAAGGATGTGGAAATGGGGCGGGATGGGGGTGGAAAACATGTGAAAAACATGCATTCAAGTCCGCAGGAAAGCAGGACCCAGAGAAGGCACACAGCTAAATGTAGTGACCACTCAGGGTTCGAGGTTCATTGAGGACAAAAAGGAAGATAAACCTGAAAAGGGTGTGGGGTCCTTGTGTACCTCAGGTAGAGGTGATGAAAAGCCACTGACACTTCTTAAACAGGGCAGTGACTTGATCACATTTAGGCCGAAGAAAGAATAATCTCATAATAGAAAACATTGCTACCAGGACTAGAGTGTATGTACTAAGGGTATTCACTTCATCTAATTTTTCCTTCCTCTATTTCCTTTCCTCCTCATGTATTTTATTTTTTAAATCTTAATATATAGATCCCAAATCCTTTTTCGAGTTAGGCAGGATAAAAGTAAAAGAGAGAAAGAAAACTGAGAAAGGTAAGAGAGCAGATGTGTGGGAGGATTATCTGTTCTCCCAACAGAAGGGAAAATGAACTCTAGTTTGATATATTTTATTGAAATTCGGAAATTCAAGAGTACACACTGCCTAACACAAGTTATGGTATGTATTATTTTTCCTCTTTCTATAATTGGTTTGCTGACCTTTTCTGCTAACTTTCACTGGTATACTTTTTCTTTTAAAATCTGCTGTCCAATTTATTGTTTCAGTTTAAACATAAAGCCAAAATAAGATACATTCAATTCTCCTTCATTAAAGAAATGAAGCACCAAATTATAGGCATAAAAATACAGATACATTTAAAAACAACACAAAATCACCCAAAAAGAATTTTCATAGCTATGTGCTTTTACTTTCTTAAAGTAGTTTTTAAAGTATCTCTAATTATATTTCTTCTAATACAACATATTCTGAGAAGAGAGAGGGTTTCGGGAAGAATCATTTCACAATCACTGAGTTAATAATTTACTTCAACACAACACTCTCTGAATGACAGTAACAGTTCTCAAACGCCCATGTTAACAAACTCATTGGTCAGATATCTGGGATCCCAGTGACAAACCAAACAAGTAAGTACAATGACTCATCATGTTTGTTTGTTTGTTTTTTCAATCAGATAAGAGATTTTTAAAAGAGGAGCTTGGGATGAAATTCTGGCTTTGCCCCTCTGCACAGTAGTCTTCAATCTCTGGAAAACACTTGAAATCTCAAGATCAGAAAGACACAGGTCTGGTCAACAAGGGTCGCCTTTCCAGTAAAAGCAGACCCTAAAGGTGTCGCCAGCTTTTATTAAGCATGCATACATTCCCAGGGTCTAAACCTTGTAACTAGTTTTTCTTCTTAATAATTTGTTCATGTGTCATTTCAGCATTTCTTTCTAAAGAGCGATTTCCTCTAAGAGTGAATGATAAAAGACTCATGCCCATATATGTGCTGCTATGATTATCTACCCTCTCTCAGGACTTGCACAATTCCAAAGAGGGTGAAATTATTAGGGCAAATTCCAAAGGAAACTCCCCAGCCCAGCTAGCTACCAGTGGAACTATAATATCGATATGAAGAGAAAGTCTTCTTATAAGTTAAGAGTCTGGGGAGAAAAGGTTAATTATGCAGTGTTATCCAAGGAGCAACCATCTATCATGAAAGGAAAGAGGCTTACATAATCAAATGCCAGAAAGTCGTCATTAAAAAAAAAGACAAAATAATTTTACAGACTACCTCATTTATTCTATTTTCTATAAATTGGTACAGATTTTAAAGAAAAACTCACCAATAATTTAGTCATGAGTCTTTCATTTGGGATGTTAAAGTAACCTCAAAGTAACACAAGTCAACATATGGATATGCAATGATAAAACTTATTGATCATAATTTGCAAGGACATGCATGGCAAAATTAAAACCATGATAATGCCTCGCCTAATAAAAAACTCAGAATTTTGCAAATCTATATAGCAAAGGCAGAACCAAGAAAATAAAGGGTATTAGGAGACAGTTAAAATATTATTACTATATGTAAGAAAAAGCAAACATGTATTTTGCTCGTAAAAGAGATCTTTGTGCATTTCTTCAAAAATTATAGATCTTATTTTTATCTTACTTAAAAGTTTATTTAACATAATTCTTTGATTTCTAACCTTACAACAAATTAGTGGCAATACATTATAAATTGGAGAATACTGCTACATATTGAAATTCTCAAACAATGACAAAAATTAAGAAATCAACAGAAAACCACAGAAAGTAAAGCATTTGAGTGTTATTTAGTGGAGGGTATACGGCCCTACATATCTCTGTATTTCCTCGGAGTTAATATAGTATTGCAACACAAACAGAAAAAAACACATACATACCACACAACATGTATATATACATACACACAAACTTTTGGTACTCTTAAGAGCAAACTCTAAAGTATACAGCAAAAATAACAATAATAATAATAATAATTATAAAGGTCCCACATAATGCTATAAAAGCCATCCAAGCGTATTTTGCAGCATCACCAAAATTTGCTCATGGATCTTCTGAAAAAAAAAGCCTATCATTGTTTTATAACTGTGTTCATGAAAAGATCAGTGTAAAACAACCACTGTATATTTGGCCTAGATTTTCACTGTAAAACTAGGAAGGTGTTTAAAAATGTGATGCCAATAGATGATAAAGAAGAACCATAAGAACTGTGAATATTAATGACTTCTTCCTCAGTATATATGCAACTATAATTTCAGATAAACTGACATGACCTTTTTTTTCAGTCTTCAGCTGTCACTGACATGACTATTATACACTAATGAAGAATACATAACATTCTACATTATACATATTATTCTCATTTTCTGCAGTTTTCACTAACAAAAACTTGTATTTTCTAAAGATACGCTGCTTCCGTATTTAGCATTATTCATAAAGAAAAGTTTTTAAGCAGGTTTTAGAAAATGCAGATAAGCTGGTCTGCCCTGATTTCAACATGCTACTATCTCTTTAAAGGAATCTTACTTAACTCTTTAATAACTGGCTTAATCAAGAATACATTATGAAATACTCTACCTCTTGTAAGCAATACTATATTTGCACTCCCAGGTATAAACGTTTAAGAAAAATGTTGTACAGACTGGCCAGCTAGTCACTAAACCTGTTTCCATCTCTTCCTGGACTACTGCTGGACTACATTTCCCAGCCTCCTTTGTAATTAGGTGTGGCCAGGTATGTAAATACTACCCAACACACTGTGAACAGAAGCGATGTGCAAACACACTTCCATTTCCCTTGTATCAGCTTGATGCAAAGATGCATACTAATCTTAGAATTCATCACTGAAGAAGCATGAGCCACATGTTAGAAGCTATCTGGGGCCCCGAATAATCACTAGGAAAAGAATAGGGTACTACTGAGGAAAACCTCTTTAGTCCTTAGATAAACGAGAAATAACCTTTACTTTTTTGAACTATATTATGGGGGTTTTGGTAGCGTTGATGATAATGAACACAATAAGAAATATGTAAACTGAATTACCCACCAAAATTCATTGTGAAAAGCAAAGTTGAAAACAATAAACGTGAATAAATTTAAACTGAACATTTTAGAAGGTTTGTGCCTCACTTTTAAAGCACTTTCAGGAACTGGAGAATGAATAAAATGCTCTCTCTGGTTTATGTTTCAAACTTGAATATCAGATTGAGAAGTTTAGACTTGACAACAGCAAAAGAATGAATCGCTTAACTAAGAAGTTATATCAGTAAAAAAAAAATAAAATCCAAAACAATATTTAATAAATTTAATGCTCAATGTTTCCCGCGAATACCATACTCTGAGCTCAAATTCTATTACAAAAACCTTCAAAGTACTAATTTATTTGATTATCTTAGAATATTTTTCTTGAACACCTCTTGAAATAGATAATTAGCCAGGAACCTGAAAATATTTTAGTTACACAGAGCTTATTGTGATGAGGTTTGACCTGTATTTCATTAAAAAGCCAACTGATCAGACTTATCTCGAGAAGCCATCATCTACTTGATTTGTCCTATGACCCTATTTCATTTACCATTCATTTTTTATGGCAACATATTGTGAACAAACTGAAGGAAAAAAATCCCCACTTGGACATTATGATATTTGTTTGCAGTTTTGTCCTGGTTTAGTTTCCTACTTAATGACTAAATGGCACCATAGTGGGTAATGCACTGGAGTAAAAGTGGTGAATCATTAAAGAGTTCGTAAATTTTAAAAACAGGGGCAGGCCTTCTGGGCCCCATATGCTTCTAGAAAACACAATGTTGTGCTGTATTAATTGAACTGTAAAGCTTTTATTAGTCCTCTTCAAAAATGCTTGCAGTGAAGCTTTTATTAATGCTTGCCTTCAAATTGTTTATACTACTTAGCATTTCCATAACAATCTTATATTCCAAAAAACTTTTTGATCATTAGCTAAACCTACTCTACATTTCTATGAGAGAATTCAGCTGTTTAGCAAAACAGAGGCACGAAGGGAAAACTCTAACTACTGCCGAAGATTTGCCAAATGAGAAAAGAAAAGGAATGGAATATAAGATTTTGCCACAAACCTATAGCTTATATAAATGGCCTGGCCTTCTAACTCCATATGGGTAGAGTAGTTGTTATATGTTCCCACAATGATGAAGAAAAGGGAAATTAGCTACTTTTATGCAATGAACTTTAAAAACTAATGTCATAGGACTTTATAACTGCTATAGCAACTCCATCATCCAAAGTCACCTAGAAGTTCACAAGGCCACATCATTGCATAATTCCAGGGAGCATTCTGCACCTTGTGTTCTATGTTTGGAAAATTCATTTTCATCAATATTACATTATATAAATTAGATTAATCAAGATTAAGAGTCATACTGGAATTATTCTAAGGTTGATGCAGCCTAATTTGTTTACTCTTAAAAATGTCCAGGCTCAAATCATGTTTTCTATAATCTTGCTACCTACTAAAAATCTAATCTGAGTTAAAATAGGTAGAAACTTGTTTTGAGGAGTGGGGAAAGTACTCTAGGAATCACTTTTGTTCACCTCCAAATCACAACAGGATGCCCTAGGTAGAGCAGAATACATATAAGCCACTAAAATTTCTCCACAAATTATTACTTCCTCTAGTTTTCAACAGCACTAGCTTTTTACTTATTAGAAAGCAGAATAACTGAATTATACCTTAGTTCTCGGGACAAAATACTTATATTAATGATTTTTTTTTTTTAGAGTCCCAAAATAAGAAATATTAGTGTTCGTTAAATTAAAGAACATTTCTGCACTTCACCAAGTCACAGTGAAGAGTACTGTGCTATATGTTATCTAGCACCCCGCTCCAGTTCTATGGCATTAGTCTCATTAGTGGAAGGGTCTGAGAATCTGTATTTTTAACAAGAGCCCCAGGTGATTCTTATTATTGGACATGTTTGGAAAACTTTAGATGAGCCCTAAAGTCTTTCCTTCTGAGATTTGGCAATCCTGATTTAAGTTAAATTACTAGAAATGGTATCTATATTCCTGCACAGAAGAAATTAATTTCTGCTCATATATATTTTTAAAAAATACTTAACACACTGAATGGACCAAAACTATTTACACTTCTGTTCCTCCCACGAAAGGGTGCTGTCCATAAGAGTAGAAACCACGTTTCAGCATTCTGTGTTTCTCTACTACATAACACTGCTTGGAACAAAACAGATGTTTAACAAGTTTTGAATGAATGACTATCTCAACTGCAGCAGCTAACTGTCAATCTTATCCAGATGGTCTTCCCTCCATTCAAGATCCTCAGCGTTGAAAAGCAATACCCAGTGCCCTAACTTAGAACATTATTGGGGCAGCAAGATTAAAATAATAACCAGTGTTTCTATACTCGAAAATCAGCACTTATTGTTTGACTGAATGTATGATCAAGACAGTAATACTTAGTACTTGGTATCAACTACACTGGAATATGTATGGAGAACTTTAATGAGAATGGTGTCAGTGCATGGGGAAAATAAGAATTCACTCTATCCCAGAATGCATTTTCAAAACAAACATAAGTACTCTGTTCAAGAAACTGACTATTAAAGAATTCTTGTAATAACTGGAGTATTTTTCTGGTGCACAAGTCCTTAGAGCCCTTAGTGGAACTAAAGCAAAATAAATGAATGGCAATTGCATAAGACCAATTTAATTCTCTTTTTAGATAGTTAAAAAAAGAGAGAGAGAGACGTAAGAAAAACACTTTTTTCTAAGTCAAACGATTAGGTTATTTCTCACCTGTAGAATATATATGGCACCATGGCAGACTAATGTGTTTATGTTTGTGACTGAACATTTTCCTTTATATATGCAAGGTGCATTTCAAATCTCTAATTATAATTTCCACTTGCAATAAATAGAAAAGACTCCCACCCACCTGGCCCATGTGCTATGACTTTCCTATATTCAGATTTCATTCATAAAAATTTCCCAACAGAATTGATTAAGACCTCTGTATAATGCTGTCCTCAATAAAGCAGAAGTATTTATAAGGAAGAAAGTACACAAGGAAATTAAGGACTCGAAGTAGAATGAGCTTCAGTCAGCAGTTGTCTCATTTATCATCCTTTTTTCCCTTCTCTTAACTAAACAATTATCATGGCTGGCAGAACTTCCTCATAGAAACAACAGCCTCAAAGAATAGTTTCATATTATAAAGTCAATATTCGCTCAGGGGCCAGGGTATGTTGATTTCGATAGTCAAATATTACCAGTTGTAAGGCAGTGTCAGTATACGTGGAACTCATCAAAGTATGTGGTATTATTTCACTTTATTCTTTGAAAGAGAGTCCAATGTATTTGACCATCTCACTCATTACAATACATTGACATTTAGGAACCCTGAGTTTAAAAAAACACGCTACCAGTTGATATCATCTGAGTATAAGAAGCTGAGTTATACACAGTATCCCCTCCTTCTCCATATGCACCTTGAAGCATGGGTTCACATCCACTTTCTACATAACCAACAACTTATGCTGGGTGGACAACGACACTCCTATTTAACCTCAAACTCCCTAAATCGTGTGTTTCTTCTCCCTCAGAAAGAGGTAGGCGCATGCATTCGTCTATTTTCCTTCTCTTTTGCCTCACAAAGCTCAGTAAGTGCTGCTTCTGACCATCTGTTCCTTACATTTCTATAGTTTGCTTGCCCAATATACTTTACCTCTTAAGCAGTTACCTCAAAACCAATAATAACAAAAAATCTCACCCCTACCCTCTGTTCCACACATAAAATGAGAAAACTAAGAATGATATCGCCCTTACACAGATCTCTCCCAAAGCATTACTTTTAGAATGAAATTAGATGTAATATAGACCTACCTAAAAAATTCTCTTAGGTGCCCATATCTCACACTAAGAATCACCAAAAATTTTTTACCTTTTCTGCTATTTGATCCACTTTTCTTTAAGCATGTAAAATTTTAAGATATTTCTTATTACATTGCATTGATTCTTTTTCAACTAAGGTTGTCAGAATATTTCTGTATTCATTCATTGCAAGCTCATTACTTTAAACATTCTTTGATAAGCTAAACTGGAATACAATACTATTCTAATGGGATGATGTGTTTCTCATTTAAAAAAAAAATAGTGAGTCCAAGTCTGTACATGTAAGAAAGATGGTAAATAAAGACCACAGAGGGACTGAATAAAAAGTCTGGTTTCTGGTCTTGAGAATGAAATAAAAGTACCTATTTAAATTCTAGACAGTAACTTCTAGAAATGGAGAAACTTTTTTGCCACTTCCGTACTTAGCCAATTTGTTCCTATTTCTTTTAGTATATTTTTTAGTGATGCCAACACATTCTACCACAAGAAAAAAAAATTTGACTATGGTTGTTCTAAATTAAATGTCTCTGTTAAATTATGCGATTTTGAAACATTAAATTTATTTATAAATGAATATATATTTAAAATGCAATATATACATATATAAAATGCAAACATGATTTTAAGTTCATGTCAACAGAAAGGATAAGAATACCATACTATAATTGTGATGAGCAATACAGCTCACACACAGGGCTGTCTGTGAGCGGGGGATGGGCAGCAGGCAGGGGTCAGCGAAGGAACAGGGACAGCGGGCTAGATCAATCCTTCCCAAAGTGTAGTCCCCAGGCAGCAGAAACATCAACCTATAATAATTGCAATTATTGGGCTCCACCCCAGCCCTTCTGAGTCAAAAAGTATGGAGATGGAGCTTCTTTTAACAAGCCCTCCTAATGATGCTAATGCATGCTAAAGTTTGAGAACCTGGGGACTACAGAGACTCAGAGATAAGCAGCCTAGGTAACTCTTCATCTGCTTATCCAGATGATGATGCCGATTATGAATCATGATTTTGACTAAAGACTCTGGAATAGCTTTAGTATGTCATTTAGAATCAACAATCACAGTTATACTAACCAATGATTCCAGTTTAAAATTCAACATGGTGGCCTATTGGGGATATGGGGTCAGACTGATGAGACAGAGAAATTTCAGAGCAGATAATCTGTGTGTGGCACTCCACAGAGTGAAAATCTTGGCAAAAGATTTCCTTTTATAAACTCTGAATATAATATTACATTAGCTTCAACCTTAGAAGTTGGATAACTCTAGGATCGTAATATGCTGAAAGAGTTTTTAAAGACTATATAAAAATAAATGCTCCTATAATAATCCAAACAGAAAATTCTTTTTAAATTTGTTTATGCTAAACATGTGATATCTGCCCCTACTTCATCGTTCTGAAGACTTGGATGGTGTTTGTTCCAAAAGTGACACTCTGTTCCTGCAGAAATGGGTGTTGGCAGTGCCGATCACAACACTGCAAGAGCCACACCTTACACTGGATTCAGAGGAAGCGGGTGCTGAGATTATAATTAAAAATGTACATAGGAAACAGGAGTGACAGCAAAGAAGGGTGGGGTGGAGAAATATTTTTCCTGTGTGTCAAGAGATGAAGAAGGAGTGAATCCACAAGCTAATTTCCAATACCCACAGCACAGTTTAAAAGCAGACAGACACATATTAGGAGAGAAAGCCTAAGAGTGTGAATTAGATGCCCACATCATATTTAATAAATATTTATAACTTCATAAAATTTAACCCAAATGTGACATTAGAAGCAGAATAATTAAAGCCCAGTGGTCAGGTAGCCATGCAAATGAAATTAGTTACCTGGAAAGCAAACTGGGTTACATAACAGAAGACTGGCTGTAGAATACAAACTTCAAAATTCATTGTATCAACCAATCCTCATCAGAAAAAAAAGTCCTTTCATGACTTAAACTTTTGGTTTGAAGCTACACAAAGCAACATCTTTCATATAAAGTCTTTTAACGATTTTAAAAAGAAATCAGACTGACCAGGCTGCACTGGTGAGCTCATCATGGGAACCAGGAGAAGAAATGACAGGCTGGGATGTGGATTCGCAGCTTTCCTTATGCTGACAATGTTGGTCCACAAGAGGCTGGTAGAGGAGAAACCTGGAATGCAATAAAAATGGATGTGTATGATATAAGTCATGTCAAGCCACAAAGGAAAAGAAATACAGAGTCTCAGTTCAGCCACAGCTCGACTGTGTGTCTATAAGGCAGTCACATCGACCTTGCAAGTGTCTTAAATCTTCATCTATAATTATATTTATATCTATATAATCCATTATAGACAAATCGATACTATATAGAGGTATACAGTTAATTTTATATATCTGTTATAATTTTATCTATAAAAGAACAAACTTATCAGTCATGCTTAAAGTGCAGGAATATTGTGAACACCAAAATAAAATAATAGGTGTGGAAGAAATGTGTTAGCAGAAAAGGACTTCGCATAATTATAATTAGTTTTCTATTTTCTAGTCACTATAATTGTTTTCTGTTATCATTATTATAGAAATTTAAAATATTTTTGGAATTTTGGATATAGGTACCTCATTACATAGTATTTTTATCGCTGTCAACTATTTCCTTCTCGAGATAAGACCTCTTGGGGAAAGAATTTTAAAGGATTGAAAAAAGGAACAAATAAGCCATAAACTATAAGAGTGACAGAAAACTCCCATTACAATTTTCGTTTCTTCTTGAAGTCTTTTGCAATCTCGTTCCAGCCAAAAGTAATAACAGCTATAGTCTTTCCAGGAGTGGCACTTACAGAATGGACTTCTTGCAGGGAATTTAAGGGACTTTCTGCTTTTAATTTGAATGTACTCTCACTTCTAGACATCTTGGCAAAGGAAAAGCATTTGGAAGGACATTTTCCTCACAGCTTACTGGAATTTGTCAAAGTTTAAAAAAAGAAGAGGAAGAAGAGAAGCTTTTAAAGTTGCACTTAATGAGTTTCTTACTAAAATAGTATAGCCCGATTGCACTATTTTTATACACAGAATGCTGTAACTCTGAGAATTATACATCTCTTTATCTGGAGAATCCAACGTATTTATTGTGATTCCTTTTCCCGTCAGTATTTTGAAAGTGTTATTACTATTTTTTGCCCATATGTATACAGCTGGATATAAATATGTATTTCCTTTGAAGAACTATATAATCTCACTAATAATATCTATAATACTTCAAATGGTTTTTAAATGGAATTATGCTAGTTATTAAAACAGTCATAAGTTGTAGCAGGCTACTCCTTATCACATCCTTAGTGCTGAATATATGTTAAGATTTATTGACAATAAATATATATTTTTATAAATCTCCTTCAAAAATTATACTGATGTGTTTATTTTATTAACATTATTTAAAAAATCTTAATGTCCATGTTGATGAGAAAGCAATATTTCTTTAAAACATGAAAAACGAAGAGCAGAAAATACTTTTGATTTCTGTATCAGCAAACAGACATTTAGACATTGGCTTCTAAGTAAAAATATGTCAATGTCATATTTTAAAGTAAAACATCATTTGCATAGTTCATAATAGTAACAAAGTACTTTTAGACATATCATCTTTGATATCATTTTCACATCAAACACGCTGATATTTGTAACTCTCACTGCCCCCCCCCATAAGTGAGAAAACTGACATGTCATCTGCTTCATAATTAAAAGATAATAAAGCAAAATCAAAACTAAAATTGGGTGAAATTTAAATCTCTAGACTATCTAAAATTAATGAACGTGGACTTTGAGATTTGGGCATTTTTACTTTTTTACATTGCAGTCTGAAACATTTCACAAATGCTCATGCTACTTTCTTGATTCTCAATGGCACAGTTTGATTTTAAATTCAGAATAACAGAAAGCAAGGGACAGGAGACCTTAAGAAAATGTAAGTAAAGCAGCACTGAAAGATGCCTTCAATCAGGGGCACAATTACTCTGTGTTTAAAGAAAAAATCTTAATCTATAATGTCATCTTGTACAATTGATACTACATTTTTACAATTACAACCCAATTTAACCGATAATGTCTAATCGTTAACAGTAGTAATATTACAGCAAGGTTTTGCTACTTGTCCCAAAATCTAAAATTAAAAAGATGTTTCTATTTTCATACATTTCTGCCATTTATTTTCAGCAATGCACATAACGATAGTCCATAACATGTCGATTCATGGCTAGTTACCTAATTATTGGGTTTTGCCTTCATAGCTCTAGACTTGAGTGGCAAAGTGAATCTCAGATGGAAATATGACTTGGCTTCCAAAATATCATCATTAAATACTTTCTTAAAATTTAAACTACTCTCTTTGCCATTCAATCTTTTTAATAACTTCCTAACCATAATATATTCTTCAAACATTATGAAAGCTTTGTTATCTGAACAGTTATAAAGAAAATTAATATACATTTCTATGTTGATATGTACTAGTTTCCAATTATTGTATCACCATTCCTAATGAGCCACATTAAACCAAAGTTATCACAACGATAGTTGCATAACTGAAATACGGTCATTTGAAGAACTCTCCTAAAATGTTTCAGGGGTATCAGCCTCTACACATACATGCACAAATGTGTGTGCACATGCACATCACAGACTACATAAGGTTCCCTTTCCTCGTGGCCAATAAATCAACAGATTACCAGTCCTGTTCACATCTTTAAGGGACAAAATTGATACAAGATTTTACACAAATGAAGACCATGTTTTAGCTACTCAGAAAAGAAAGAGGGGCCAGTGGAGGAACATCTGTCAATGAGCATAAACAATTTATTCTTAAATATTTCCACACTTCTTTATACAAATGGGTTTCAAAGAAAGAGACTATTTTCTTAGAATAGGGATGTTTTCCCCTAGTATATTATTCATCCTTACAATAAGCCTGAACTAAATATAAGAAACTGGCCTTCAAGTGGGTAAATAAATGAAAAGGGTGGGGGGAGGATGCTGATTGTGAATACAGATTACCAAAGCAGATATAGAATTAGATCTGCTTTCATTAATAGTTTCGACTACTTTGCACATTAATTCGCCTATTCTGTAAAAATTTATATGTGCACATTTAAAGAGATAAGCACAAGCACAGCAAGAGCAAAGTTGCTACTATGAATCTTCTACCTATTGAGGTCTAAAAATTGTTGTTTTGGCTCTTTTTTAAACTAAATTTATAGGGGTGACATTGGTTAATAAAATTATATAGGTTTCAAGTATATGATTCAATAATACATCATATGTATACTGCATTGTGTATTCACCACCCAAAGTCAAATCGCCTTCTGTCACCATATATTTGGCCCCCTTTACCCTATCTACCTCCCCGCTACCCCCTTTCTCTCTAAACTACTGTCTATGTCTATGAGTTTTTATCTTGTTTGTTTGTTGCTTTCAGTTTTAAATCCCACATATGAGTGAAATCATATGGCTGTTTAGCATGATTTTCTCAAGATCCAACTATGTTTTTGCATCTTCCTTGAGCTACATGGATCCACAATAAGGGACTTTGAATCTTTGCTTCAAAATGATCACCTCTGACGACCAGTTGATCAGCTGCCTGCAAGTAAGTTGCTGCTATAATATCCTGGGATATAACAACAGCCCAAGGGACTGATATCTTGCAAAGTCTTAGCTTGCCCTTGCAGCCAAGGAAAGAAGGCAGTATCACATTACATTGTCCCAACCCACATTGCTCTCATTAACATGATTGGGGTGGTGAATCCATAAGTCCTTTAAGCATTCCACCTACATGGCCTGTTCCATAGTAATATGTGGAAAACCAGCAGAACTTACAACTCACAAAGAAATTGCACGAGGATTATTACCTCTGATCTTCACAACAACCCTTTGGAGTATACTGAGTAAGCCATTATTATTCCCATTTTACAGATGAGGAATTTGAGGCTTAGAGAGTTTCAGGAACTTGTTCATAGACATGCTGGTGGTAAATGAGGGCCTAGCCATTGAATAGACTGAACTCAGTCACAAAAGATAATAAATCAAAAAAATTGGAACAAATATCTACAAGAATTCTCACAGTATAAGCTTTCAAATCTCACTTAGACTTCATGTTCCTACTACAAGCTGTCTGTTGGTTTTTTAACTATAGTCTAAGCTTCTTATTACAGTTTTTTTTTTCCTTTTGGGCAATTGGTATTATCTCAGACAGTGTGCTACTAAAAAAGCAGAGTACGTTGTAGTCTATGTAGCTAACAAAACTATGTATCTCTAATATATCTTTCCCAGACTTAGGGCAAGTCATAATGCACAGTTCAGTCTACAAAGCCATTCACACTCATCTGCAGGTCTTTCTCTTCTTAGATGGAGTCATCAGCCCCAATTCCTTTATGGAACAGACTTCATGAGCTGACTCAATTCACTGTACATATAGTTTATTGGTAGAATAAGCGTACTGTGCCAGTTCAGAGTATCAGGAGATTCATCAGACCCAGTCTCTCTCTTATGCCTCAAAACCTGAGATTCTGCCATAATTTCATCTTTAGAGAAAAATACTAGAAAATTGCTCTTAACATTCTATTCAATTCAACAAACTTTTATTGGCTACATCTAAGACATTCTGTTACCCATATGGAAACCTCAGATTCTATTTCATTTCTCTCTTTCTTCCATTTCCCATACATAGTCACCAAAGCCAGTACATTGATGTCTTAAAAAAATACCTTTCATATCTGGGCCCTCCTTTCCATTTCAATGAATGCTGTCTTGGCTCAAGCAATCATTCGTTCTTGATTAGATTCTTTATCTAGCCTTCTATCTGGTATCCCTGCCTCTAGGGAATGTCTGAATGAATGAGTAAGTAAATAAAATCTGGTGACCTGCAAACTCCTTAATTGGCATTCAAGTTTCTTCATAAGTTGTTTCCTCCCACCCCATTTTTCTCTCCTTCCTTCTTTCCCTCACATATAACTCCTATGGTTCCAGGCAATCTCATTATTCCTAGAGTGACATTCGACGTCATTAACTACTGCTGAGGTACAGGCACAAACAAATCAGAATAACACTGTACTAAGGCTGCATACATCAGCTGACCAAGTCCTGATTATTCCTGTATAGTATCATTCACATTCACAGTTCCATGCTTTTGTTCCTTTCTCTGCAAAGGATACTATCGCTTCTTCTGTACCTCCCAGCTCAAATTCTTTAAGGCCATGTTCAAATGGGAATTCTTAACCAATACTCCAAGTAAAAGGTCAGCTTCCTCATCTATGTTCCCGCTTTGTCTTGTACTGTACCTACCTATATTACCGTCCCTAATGTTAGATAATAATAATACCTTGTATGTTCATGAAGTGCTTTTATTCACCATGAAACTACATTCTACATTCCTCAGTTCAAGGATTGCACTATATTCATCTCAGTAATTTCCACACCTAGCACAATGTCTAGTACATGTAGGTACAGAATAAATTCTTGATGGATGAATAAATCAACAAAGGGGAAGGGCTAAGCCAATGAATCTGTAGTTGCCTCTGGGTCAGAATCATCTATCCAACTTGTAGTATAGCATTTTGAAGGACTAGAACACAGTTCTTCGACATAGATCAAAAAAAGAAAGAAAAATACCCTAGAGTTTAGGCTACCATATAGAAAGAGCAGATTCAGGAGGGGTAGGAACTTTCTGGATCAGGGAACGACATCAGACACCCAGAAACAAATTTGCCCCTGAATTATGTTGTTCAAGATACTGTTATTCCCTAGGCTATGAAACTGAAGTGATTTCTCTGATCATTCAGCTTCTCGCCTTCTGATTAGGTTCAGTTTTTCTCCTCCAAAAGAAACCTACTTCTTTATTAGACAAGCTCTACAACCTCACAATTACATCAAAATAATCAAACCACTATTCATCAAGACACAGGAGAATGGGATACAGAGATTTAAGGATAATTGTTTCCTTCAACTTTAGTAGCGGAAGCAGGACTATGCAAATAATGCTCCTGACAATACTTAACTTGTCAGGAGCAACACACTGGGAAACTATTGGGCACAGACAGGAGCCACACCAATGATACGGTCAGTGGTTTAACCTTCTCTAATACCAAAGCAGACACCTGGTACTCAGACTAAACACCTAGCAAAACTGGCACATCAGCTCCTTTAGGCTCACACTGGTCTCCAGGCAGTTACCTATGAGATACTATTAATTTCAACTCCTGTCCACTTGCCAGATACTTGCTGGTTTCACCCTTAGAGTATAGCTAAGAGCAGAATGTGTCACCCTGAGGAGCACAAATCTCGTAAGTATTTTCCATGCTTACATTTTAAAATCAAATAATAAGCTCCCTTCTAAGACTTTTAGGAGAAATATTTAAGCACAGGCTACATTGTAGGGTGTAATATAGAGTAGGGAACGCAGCTTGGGAGGTTAGTTATGCATATATTTTGCATATTTAAGATAGGATTCAGTAGTCTATACTATAAATATAATTCAATGGTAACATCTAAAAATACGTAACATAATCAGGAATGGTCTGCTGGATATTTTATTTCATAAGAAAAAATTCTGCCAACTACAGTACCTGCACTAATAAAAATAGACTTTTCTATATCTAAATCTAAATTTCTATATCTAAATCTTGATTTTTAAAACACTGGGCTTAGCCCCAGGGTCTCCGGTGTCCAAGTCATATCTCAAACAGTTTCTATATAATAAAGAGCATTTTATGAAAAAGCTTCCCTCACTGATTTTTATTGGATCATCTTTGAAGGCCCCTACCCACAACTTCCCTGTTTGAACGGTAGGGATCAGGGAGTCACAGCCACCGTTATCATCAGTTTGTGTTTAAAACGAGATTCACAATGCCTAGGAACTGCAGGACATACAAGGCTCCTTTTCAGTCATGGCAAAGGGGTTGTTAAAAAAAAAAATAAAAAATCTTTGTCTACCTGTAAATACGCACGATAAAGAAGTCCAAAATAGAATTGTAAAAAGGAAGTAATAGTCCGAAGTGAAGGAACTTGTAACAGACAACCTCTGATACCTGTGCAGCAGGAGGGCTTTGTAACTTGTACACTATAACCTTCCCTGTGGAAAACCGCCCGGTCGAACATGCTTAAAAGAACTCGGCTCCAGGTCTACTACACTGCTAGTGTGGAGACCTGGGCTATGATCAGCTAGCAAAATACAAAAGGTCTTTACTGCAATTTAGATGGATTTGGTTCTCTTTTTCAAACTTCAATATTGAATACATATGTTTTTAATGTCTGTGATTTCGTTAATGCTGCAACCTATCTCTTGGAAATCTGATAATCCCTTCACGCAAGCAAAGTGCCCATGTGAAACGTCTCACTAGCTGGGGTCTAGAAGTCAATTAACCTTTCTGAGCTTCAGTTGCTTAAACATGAAGTATTTCACTTACTAGGTCGTTCTGAGGCTTGGAGGAAAAAAAATGTAATCAGGAAGGAGAAGATGTTCAAAAATGTTGGCTGTGACTATCATTATTAGTATAGAAACTGTATTTTCCTTCAGGCCAACTTCCATCCCTGGAGAAAATAGTGACGCACGGTACCTCTCACCCTGAAACAGAGTTCTGCCACACAGCTATTAATCTTTCCCACTCCACTTGGGTTACAACAAGGATCTAATCACCACAGCTTTTTTCCTTTCTTTGCTTCATTCTTTTAGAAGGCAGTGTGTACTCTAAGGAAATATACTCCTATGATCATTTGCTTGTGAATATACCACATTTACCCTAACCTTTCAGTGAAATTACTGTTATTAAAAAATATCACTTGGGAATTGATGGAAAGAAAAACAAGAATATCAAAAACAGTAAGTTAGGAATAACTACCATTTTGTAGAAATTTGAAGAAAAACATGAAGTATATCCCTGAGTACTGTAAAAATCCTTCTATAAATAACTTTTCTATGTTTTAACAGAACACCTCGGAAATTTCAATAGACTAAGGCATCTATCTTGAGAAAGATTTCACTCACCATTTTACTTACTCCTCTATTTATTGCTAGTGGTCAGTCCAATTTTAAGCAAGCTAAGACACATCTCCAAACATGGATAAATATGCACATCAAGTGAAGAAATGACAATAGCAGGACACTCACACGATGAAGAAGGAAACAGGGTAAGCCATGAGCTCCCAAAGCCACTGACAAAGGATATGAGGTGCATAGAACGCCCTCGCCAACCAACACCCACGTTATCACTGACTCCTTTTACTCTGCATCCCTCTATCTTTGACCCGCTTTTCCACTAGCCTTTTCCAGGATCTCTTCCAATTGAATAAGTCATTTACCTCTTTCATACCTTTCCAAAGAACCTCCCCTTGACTAATGAGTTGAACCAACCTCCCATCTCCATCTCCTTCTCACCCACTGCCAAAGAATTCTGTTTTATAACAAAGATTCATCTCAATTCCATCCCTCTCTGATTCTTTACTCACCTATACTTTTCCTTTTTCTACACAGGCTTCTTTTGAACACACACCAATATTTTAGGATACACCTAAATTTCCAGAATACATCGATAGGTAAGAAGTGAATCTTTGAACTTCACCCTACCAATAAGTATTGATTTTTCTAACCTGCATAACCTTTAATATTTGTATTGAGGTTATGATCAACCGAGGTTCATGCTATGGAACTTTGTGGGCTGTATTTAGCACAGGGGCAAGTTTTGACCATGCTTG
Source organism: Pteropus medius (assembly GCF_902729225.1). NCBI lineage: Eukaryota > Metazoa > Chordata > Mammalia > Chiroptera > Pteropodidae > Pteropus > Pteropus medius. Next base: position 7,484,634 of record NW_024342467.1, on the reverse strand, counting down.
AATTTAACACATACTAACTTATTGAATGCTTACTGAGAATGTTCAGTACAAAGCTGAGAGGGTAGCTCAGATAGATCCCGTCTCAGATTTCACACCAGGAATTTCTCAGTCCTTTCCAAGGACTCTTCTAAAAATGCAGTCGTATCTAAGACCCCTGCCCCCCGCCCGCCCCCCGGATCACTGGGCTAAATTACGAAAACAAAATAACAAAGCATACAGAGATAGTAACACAGTGAAAAAAAGTACACTGGTTTTGGAGCCTGACAGACCTTAATACAAATTCCACTTTTGATTTTCTTGCTATATTTTCACTGGCAAATTACTTTACCACTCTGACCTTCAGCTTGCTCGCAGATAAGTTGCTGGCTCTAATACCTCCTTGCAAGATCACTAGGGACAAATGACAATATATTTAAAATACTTAGCATAGTGCTCAATAAATGTGAGATATTATGATTGTCAGAGCCCTTGTGTTGCAAATTGCCCCTCCCTCCGCCGCCCCCCCCCCACCCCGGAACTGTGAAACACTGCAGCTCTAAAAGGTATTACTTCTTAAAAGGAACAGGATAGCACAAGCGCTATAGGAATTTGGAGAAGAGTTTTTTCATTGTAATTAGAAGTAGAAGGGAAAGAAACTATGGAAGAGCTGCCACGCAGCTTTAGGATACTAAATTTTATTCAAACATGCACGATTGGCAAAAAAGTCCTCCTTTCCTGGAAGTTCCCGAAGTCCTAACCTCAATGATTTGTAAATAGTTTCAAGAAACAATTGTAAAATTACCTTGCTGGGTCCTTCAACCATTTCATGATTAAAATGATTTATTTTTGTACTCCCATATCATAAAATATGTTCAATGTTGAGATTATCCTTAAAATTACTCTAAGCTCTGTGCCAGAACAGGATGTTAGTAGTTTGTTTTATGTCACACACTCCATTTCCAACAAGATGGTAGAATTTTATAGACACTGCTTCTCAAGTATACTATGTTCTTTATATACAAAATGATAATGCTGACCTCTGTCCAGGAGGGGGGAACTCTTTGAGTCACTATACTACTATTACTGATGGGTTGCAGCTTTTCTATCATCTCTTGGAAAAACCATGTGAAAGGGTGTCCACTGAGAGTCAGGAAGGCTGCCTTTAGGAAAGATGAAGATTCATCTGCTCCAGGAAGCTAACTGGCTCATGATGGGATCAAGCCTCTTGATCCCATTAGCAAAACACACTAATCATTTAAGGCAACTCAGAGCCAATCCTATTAAACCTGATTATTCTCGTGAAGAATAAAGAACAATGAATACTCCAATTTAAAAAAATGGAGAGAAATTTCAAATTATAAAATCTGTAAAATCAGGTAGCAACAATTACTGAGCACAAAAATATAATCTCAACTCAAAACAGGCTCAGCACTCAATCCACAGGACATTTATTTCCTCTGAGTGAGAAAGCCTCCTTTAAAACTGAGTAACTATAAAAACAAAGGAGGCTAAAACAACTCATTTTATTGCAGGCAACTGTTATTAATGTTACATAAGGGAAGAGATACAGCCTTTGCTTTCATATTCCAGTTCTACAGGAAAAAAATATGCATATATACATATATATTAAAATAGACTGAGACAGATCAACACATATAAATAGCTCAATGCAACATCTGTAGCAGTCCTTAAGATTGTATTAAAGTTCTTGCTGTTCATCAGGTTGGTAAATCATATCAGCTCCTAGTTATTTAAATTGCCAGTTGCTGGGCAACCACTTCTACTGTCAACTGTCATTCACTCTTAAGTTCCTCTGCAATACTCCTTTGAGAAAAAAAAAAAATAGTGAACATTATTGAGATGCTTATTTTGAGCATAAGAAATGTACTTAACTTTATCCCTGAGCTTAGAGAGTCTGAGAATTGAGTGATAACATGAGAAAATAAACATGTTGAGTGATCTGGAGGAGGGGCAGTGTATGATACAGGTAGTGATGTGGGTGAATACCGAGACAGAAAAGTTGAGGGAATTTGCTGAAGTAATGTTTGTGACAGAAGCCTTCCAAAAGAAAATAGGCACTCTGGTGGGGGGCGGGGGCAAGAATTGATTCTCAACAAAACTGATGTCTAGTTATTTCTGTTAGCATGTGACCATCATTTAAAGATGAATAAGTGTTATAGTCGCAGTAATCAACTACTCCTTGCTTCGGATACCACTTATTTGTTTCCTGGATAGTTAGAAACAAAGTGATTTGCTACCATCTCATAAAAATTTCTACTATGTAAATGTTGTTTTATTTTCTTGGATGTAAATCAGCATCCATCATTTTACTCAGTCCAAGAGTTGTTATCTACCAGTAGTATAAAATTTCTCTTCAGGATAAGGCAAGCTCCTCAGCCATGAAGATAATATAATGCAGTATCTATGCAGTTTACTCTGTCAATACAAGCAGTTTTCGAATTGCTGCCTCCTGTCTCTCTGGGACTCAATTTTGGACCAGATCACCTCTAAAGTTCTTCCTAGCAATAATACTTCATAAAGCCATCAATCTTTAAATTACACAGTTCTCAGTTGTAGCTTATATAAAACTGAGCCAACCCAATAAATCAAGACTTGTTTGTGTTGCTACATGTCATATATACATGTAGAGACAAAGAAAATTATTAAAATGTATAATTTTATTTAAAAACTAAAGAGAGATATCTTTATGACTTCAAGGAGGATATTATTTTTTAAACAACACAGATTTGTCGACTTTGAAATTAAAACCTTTGTTCAATAAAAGAAATTCTTGAATAAAAATGTAAAGATAAAAATGCAAGGAAAAAATAGTGCAATGCAAATAACCAACAAAGAATTAATAATGGTAATATTTTTAGAACACCCATAAATCAGTAAGAAAATAAAACAAAACAAAAAAGAACAATTTAGAAATAGGGATAGGAAAGGAATGAACAATGACCGAAAAGGAAAACTTCAGCAATCAATAATTATATAAAAAGATGTTCAATGAGATACCAATTACACCCATTGGATTGAATATCCTTTTAAAATCTTATAATCCTAGTGTTGGCAAGAATATGGAACAACTGAAATTGTCATTCACTTTCAGAGAGAGTGTAAATGCACCATTTAAAATAGCAATTTGAAGCTATCTAGTCAAATGAAAGATTTAGCATACCCCATGACCTGTGGTAGGCAGAATAATGGTCCCCCTACAGATGTTCATGACCTAATCCCCAGAATCTGTGACTATGTTACCTTACATAACAAAAGAGAATTAAGGTTGCTGATGGAATTTGGGTTGCTACTAAATGACTTTAAAATGGGGAAATTATCCTGGATTATTCAAGTAGGCCTAGGTATTCAAAAGAGTTCTTAAAAGTGAAAAAGGCAGAAGAGAGTCGGATGGAGATGTGACTAAGGAATAATAAACAGAGAGATGCAGCATCGTTGGCTTTGAAGACAGAGGAATGAGGCCATAATACAAAGAATGTGAGCATTTTCTAGGAGCTTTAAAATGCAAAAATCTAATTCTCCCCTAAAGGATCCATAAGAAACGCAGCCCTGACAACACCTAGATTTTAGCCCATTAAGACCCATGTCAGACTTCTAATCTCCATAACTGTAAGATCATAAATTTATGTTGTTTTCAGCAAGCACTTTGGGAGAAATTCATTTCAGAAGCAATAGGAAACCAATAAATGACCCAGCAATTCTATTCCTAGTAAAATTTTCCCATGGGCAATCACAATAATGTTCATAGCAAAACTATTTAGAATAGAAATTCTGGAACCAGTCTTCATCAACAAAAGGATAGCTATATGACTACCGTGGAAATCTATTTAATAGAATAGTATATAGTAATTAATATATAAGACCTGGAGCTATACATGTCAACATGATACATCTCAAAACTTATGGCAAATTAATGAAATAATAAGCTAAAACATGGTTTTTTATAATATACCATTTATATAAGATTTAAAAACATACAAAATGATGTGATGATATTTGCAGATAAATATATTGTAGTTGAAGAATAAATAAAGGGATGGGAACAATAAAACACCATCTTCAAGATAGTGGCTACCCCAGAGGAGTGACTGAATTGTAGAGTGTTTCAATATTAAATGCTTTATTTCATGAAACAAAAAAAGCCTTAAGGTAAGTAAAACAATATATTAAGATCTGTCAAGTCCATAGTGAGGAGATGAATATTAAATTTATTATCCATATTTTCTGTTCTACTGAAATATTTCATAATAAAAAAATAAACAACATATGCTACAATGATGTATTTTCCAGGTTCCACTGGCAAACAGACAACTGATGCCTCTCAAGTTCACAGAAAATGATCTCACCCAAGGAAGTATCCCTATGAACTTGCTAATTAAAAGACAAAAATATCAAAAAGCAAATATCAATATTTGACCCAATTTTTGTAACCTTCCAATGTACACTGAAACAAGCATATTTTTATTTTTCCATTTATTTTAAGCAATTTCATCTTCTGTCTCAAAGTCAAGAGGTAATTCGCATTGAAAGGATTTTTTCTGCATGTCTCCAAATAGGCACACCCAGCTGTGAAGAGTCTATTTGTAAGTAGATATTTATAAAATGGACCATAATAAATATGCTGTCACTTTTCAAACAAAAAAGTGAGATTGTCCATTTAGAAATACAGTGTTTAAATAAGTTGTTAAATAGACAAAATAATGTTCTGCTTACTATTGTCAAAACCCTCCATCAATAAAGATTAATAAGCCTATTAGCTAAAGGCACAAATACTGAGGAAAAAATATAAATGTACTTTTTGTGATTTAATACTTTTCCTTTATTATTTATACTGTCATCCAATATATTTCGATTCCTATTTTCCTCTTCTTTAAGTGGCAATGTCTGTCTAATGCCCAAGGACATAATGAGAAGATTAGGAAATGACTATTCTGCTTCTTGGGGAAATGTAAAAAATGTGGGGGTTTTCCATTTTGACTGCTTTTACTCCTGAATGGAAAACTTCAACTCTTGCTCTAGGAAACATTCATAACCTAAAATACTGGCACTAAACTGTTTTTGCTAGAAGGGAAAAATAAACACAAGAATAATCTAAGAATAATGTATAACTTAAACATCTGACATGGATAGTATGGCATGGATAAAGTAGAAGCATTGTATTGCAACCCATTGTTATTCAAATAAAGCTTACTTCATCTCTTAAAAAGCCAAAGTCCTTTTCTTTCGAGCCTTAGAAAAACTAAATTGATTATATTTAGTTCTGGGTGGCACATAATTTAATACTTGTGCCTGCCAAAACACCAACCACTACTAAAAGGCAGTAATAGCAGCTCTAAAGAAAATCATGTTTCTTTGTTGTTTTCCTGTCCAAGCCAAACCCAAGCCCAAATAAGTGTATGCCTCAATTAACAATTCAGAATATCAAAAATAAGGATTGCCATATTACTCTGCTTAAACAAAAAAGATAAACATACTATTCCAGTTTTCTTTAATTTACATAACACTACTTAGGGTACTAATGGACTAAGAACTATTACCTAATAAATAATGACAAGAAATATCCCAGCCAGATGTAATCTTATAATCAAAGCTTGTCCCTTTAATTGATGCTATGCATTTATGCAAAGCATTACTGCATTTAGCATTCCAGAATCATTTTGTAGTCTTTCTTTCTCAAAAATATCTTCTCCCTTTCTTGATCTTTTTCTCTTTTTTCTGTTTCCTTTTTCTCCAACCAATCAGCATGAAGCGCCTTTAGTTGATAGATCTACATTCTTACATATTTTCTATGTGTCCCTTCTCCAGAGAAATGTCATCTCTTGTTCCATTCAGTTTTCCTAAGAGGTCTTTCTCTTGGTTGGATCATTTCTTCTTCAAGCACCTATTTCTATTCCTTCTAGGTCAAGCTCCCAACATAACACTATAGGGATCACTGAAACCATTTTGGCTGATTTTCTAGCCTTTCAAGGAAATCTCCCACTGACTTTTGTCACTTCTATCTGAACAAAGCTCCTGTCAAAGACTCACCAAATTCATTCTATTGATGAGTAAACTGCAAAAATTTTAAAGATGTTCTCCACATATTTATTGGTCTACTTCAGTCTTCTGTGGGTGATCTAGAGTCTGTTATGTTGTACATTCATTCAATTATTTGAATACCATTATATTTTCTTCAAATCTTAATTATTACCCTATCTTCACCTTTAGCTCCATAAATATGCAGATCTCACTACCAATTGATATTAATCAAAGATATGATTGGCATTTGCCTGAATAATACATTGGCATATGTGAAATAACAAATCTGTTACCAGTTCAGTCACCCTACTGTACCCAATCCCATCATCTCATCACCCTGGCTTACTTCAAATTATTTATCTCCATGTGAAATTATTTTGCTTATGTGTTGCTTCTGCTAAGTGTTGCTTCTGTCTCTATCGCCAGACCACAAACTCCTTGAAAGTAAAGATGATGTCTATATAATTTAGAGGAATCAGAGAACAGTGCCTGGCATGTAATAGATAGTCTATATATACTGTTGACTGTTCAAATAAAATCTACTGAAAATATTGCTTCTCAATATTGCTTCTCATTATTTTTGCCTGACATATATTCAGGATCGTTTACTGATCTAAAAAATACAATGCCTAACTGCTGGTCATAAATCACAGAAATAAAATTAGTGAAACTTTGAGGATAGGAAGTATTCCCAGGGTGACAACCTGAGATCTAGAGGCGGCACAGGAAGATGTCATTCAAAATACATATTTATAATAAACACGTATTACCACATCATCTTTCCGTTTCACTTTTTTCGAGGTTTGGAACTTCAAGGGGGTTGGACAAAAGGTCCTATAGATGCAGGGAACAGATTGTGTGAATATCATGGAAGAAAAAGGACACTGTACGAACTGCTGTCAACTGAGATGATGGTTGAGAAGACAGGGAGGAGAAAGACGAGGAGGGAGGCTGTGGCGTTACCACAAAAAGGAAGGCAATGGAAGTCAGTGGAAGGATTTAAACAAGAGTAGGAGCTAACGAGGCTAACAGAAAAAAGAATATGCTAGGCTCATAATGATGCATATCGCAGAGGAGGGTATGATTAAGGGCAGGAAGACTGGGTGGGAAGCATCAACAGCGTTCCACACATAAGATGAAGGAAAACTAAACAAGGATAATGAGAGTGGGGTGGACAAGAGAGAATGGTGCACAGGGAAATTCAAGGAAGTAGGACCAACAGGACCAAATGATAAATGGTTGAGTAAAAGGCTAAATCAAAGATGACCTCCCCTCCCCACCCCTAACCCCCACCTCCTCCCACCTACCCCCCTCCCCCTCACCCCCCACCCCCCAGCTTTCTGATTTGGTGGAACAGAAGGAGGTCCCAGTCATAGAAATCAGGAATAAAGAATGAGGAACAGGCTACTCAGAAGCCTTTAATTTCCCTGAACCGAGGGAAGGAAGTACATCAGTATGTTAATAAGTCCCCTCTGAGAACTGGTATTTAAGGTGATTTATCTTCTTTAGGCTTTTTTTAATTTTCAAGTTTTCTTTAAAAAAATGTGTTATCCTTAATTAGAAAATGTTTCTATTTCCAATTTTTTTTCAATTCTATTATTTTGTTATATCCGACTGAAGATTATAAAAGTCTTTATGATCAAAACCGGGTATGACATGTAAATAGATTTAGGGGTTAGGAGATTTCTTTTCTTTTCTTTTTTCTTTTCTTCTCTTCTCTTTCTTTTCTTTCTTTCTTTCTTTCTTTCTTTCTTTCTTTCTTTCTTTCTTTCTTTCTTTCTTTCTTTTTTTCTTTCTTTTCTTCCTTCTTTTCTTCCTTCTTTTCTTTTCTTCCTTCCTTCCTTCCTTCCTTCCTTCCTTCCTTTTATTTTTACATAAGTATAACCAGCTATGACACTACCAGGTGATCCTTGTCAACTTGGGCTTTTTCTCTTCATCTGCCACATGCCATAGAATTTTTGGGTAATGCGTTCTGTTAGGACATGTCATGCACAGCCACACTCTGCACTAAATTAATATGGAAAACAAAAAGGACACGGATTTCTCGTAAACTAATTACATTGCTTACAATTTTTACTTTGTTATAGCAACAACTCATCTTACCTACTTAACATCTTGACATGGCAATTTAAACAGATTCTGCCATTCTGCCAATAAACAGACCTTATTTAACACGTCATCTTCATAAGCAGACTGACCACAAGCATTATACAGAGTTCGGTCAAAAGCATCTTAATGTAGTTGGTTGTGTGATAAGGGTTAACAAGTATTATAACTCCATCCCCTGATTTCTTTGAAGAATTTTTTTTACCGGTTTTAGAAAGAATTATTAGTAGTATTTGCTACAAAATGCAAATATGGCACTGCAGAGATTTATTCATTCAACAACAGGTCTAGGTGCACGGAACACACCAGTTTACAAAAGGGGGTGGAAAAAACTCCCCAACTTCTTGTAGCTTACATTTGGGTGAGAAAACAGCAGAGGGCAGAGTTTTGGAAGTATTTCCACTAGGTTGCCATAAACCTGTGGGATCTAAAGAGTGAGATTGATTAGTCAATGGCCAGGCCACCGTGAACGTGCCCGATCTTGTCTGATCTTGGAAGCTAAGTGGGGTCGGATCTGGTTAGTACTTGGATGGGAGACCACCTGGGAATACCAGGTGCTGTAGGTGAAAAAAAAAAAAAAAGTGAGATTAAAGGACATTGGTGGAACCAAATCTACCTAACAACTAAATCCAGTGCTTCTGTGGATGCTGCTGATATAATGGAAAATTTTAAGGGAAGAGGGCCCTCCCTCAGCAGGTGCCATGTTTGCTACTATAAATATGCTCCACAGACTTGGGGGCAGGAGAGCTGGAGTCACAAGATGTTAACATAAAACTGAATACTCTTGACATGCCAAACCTCCTGGGACAGGGATTGACTGAGTTCAGCTTCAAAGGAGGTAAAAATCTGTCACCCTATGGGCCACCAGGGAAGGGGGTCCCAGGATAGGGCGGGCTGGAAGGCTATCTGATTGGCCTCAGATGCACCGGTCCCAGAAAGGACAAAGACTATATGGCTGCTTGTCCCTTCTGCTAGAAACGAAGAGACAGCAAAGGACTTAACAGAACTCTGACTAATTGTCTTGCATAATGAAGTTACGGACAACAAAATTCTACGCGATGACATTGACCTCATCCCAGTAACAACAGAACTGATGTCTCTATAGTAAGACTCTAGTGTATTTAAACTTCAAATGCGTTATTTTCAACGAAGAGAAGAATCTCAGAGATAAGAATGAGAACTGCCAGTAACATGGGAAGGATGAATAGAAGTAAGGGGTCCCCTCAGGGGGTTACTCTGCTCTAAGAGACAGAAGAATAACTCCTAAACAGACAGCAGGTGGGGCAGAAATTCTTCAGGTAGGACTTTTTACTCAATTAGGATTTAGGGAAAAGTCCTGAGACAATCAAGGACTAGGGTCCATTCAATAAATTGAGAACCCAAGGATTTGTGTGGGTAAATCATGATGCAATGAACTGAAAGGGTGTTCTGTATTCCAAACTCTGCTTACACTAAGATATTTAAAATCTATACATCTATAAAGATATTCAAAATCTATAAATGTATTTATTTTAATAAATAATACCTTAGAACAGAAAACTGTGGTTATTTCAACTTGTTAATAATGAAGTGATATAAGTAACTAAGAAGAAAGGATACATAAAAGTGCAGAGGTAAAAGTCAAGCTCCCATCCGCCCCTCCGCCACCTATCCCTCAACTACTCTGAGAGCCCCACAGACATCCCACCAGAAAATACGAATGAGCTTCAAGTGCCCTCGCTGTGTACCGTTTTATACCATGAACAAGGCTGCCTCAATATCAACACCGCAAGTACCTCGGCATCACGAAAATTTGCTCTATTTATTCAGAAATCTTAGTCCTCCCCTGGCCTTTCTGAACGCCAAAGTTTTAAAGTATTTACTATGCAAAATTTCCTACCCAACCAGCAGCTCAGGAAGCAGAGCCCTGCCTGTGGGCTCTGGTAGGTTTTTAGATTCCGAATACCTGGGATCAAAGGCAGGCTTTTCAGATGATTTTAAAGCCGTTGCTCAGATGCCCAAGAAATGTTCCAGGTTTTTACATTTGTCACCAGACATGAGAGGAAAGAAATCTTTTTTTTCAAATAGATAATATTTTTTCAGTCTTGAAAGTGCTTTTAAGAAGCCATAATCACCTCACTCAGATGTACTGTAACTGGCAAGGTTACGAGGGAACAATACAGTTTACTTTTGAAAGGACTCTTGCAAAATATTCATTACCAGACAATAGAAGTTGAGCTTCAGCAGGGCCCTCCGTTCAATTTTAAAATACTTGAAGCCCCATGTGGCTTCCTTGCTAATCAGGGCACACAACTTCTCACTAGCTGAAGCAGCTTGTTTTCATAGTGGCTGAGTTATTCTAAAGAAGAATGCTGCTCATTGAGAATTTTAGTTTAATGAAGGGACAGGAAGTTGAATTCTGCTGTAGCCACCGATTAAAAAAAAAAAACCTCACAATTTGATTTCCCATTCAAGATATGAGTGACCTCCAAATTAAACGCTATGTCAAAAAGAATGGCTTTGTTTTTAATTTGATATTTATTACTAGAGAAATTTACAGAAAGAAAAATATCAAGGATATATCTATTTATCTATATATCTGTAACTATCAATCTATATATATATAATATTCAATGTCATAGGCATATGGATTAAAATTTGGGGTACTGGAAAGAAAAAAATAATTTTATTTTTAAGTATTGCATGCCAAGCAATAACCTTAAAAAATTCTGTTGTTATATCTAGTTGGATCTAGTTATTTGCACAGCTAAATAAAAAGAAAATCTTGAACAATTGTCTAAATATAATTACTAACAATTTTTCCTATATACTACAGTTTTGAGGCAGTTCTCTAATTTTGTTTAGTAGAGTTAAAATAACAATAAGAGATGAGATGAAATCTGGATCTCGTCAAAGAGTGACATACCGTTTTTTCTAAGTTCTGGGGAAGATGATATATTATTTTTCTTATTTTGGTATGCTCAAAGAGAAAAACCTGTGAAATAAGTTGTATGCTGGTACTTCAATTTAAAGGAAAATACAACCAAATCCATAACATTTATTCTCTTCTTTAGAGCAATTCTGTCCCTGATGCCACCGATCCCTAAGCAGGGAACCATCCTACTGCCACTGGTTTCTCACCAGAGCCTCTTTTCCGCAGGTGGAAAGGCTCCTGATTGGAGATTTCACTTTGGCAAGATGTGAATTTTACCTGGGCAATGAGTGCCCTGTCTCTGAAGAAAAACACCTGCATCCTGCCTTTCCTTTTTCTCATAGACCAAGACTGGCTGAGAGTTTGGCCTTCTCTATGGTGTTGTATTCATTTTCCAGGGCTACCATAACAGATAATCACAAACAGGTGTCTTAAAACAATAAAATTTATTCTCTCACAGACGTTCTGTAAGGCAAAAGTCCAACATCAATTTCACTGGACGAAATCAAGGTAACAGCAGGGCCAAAGTCCCACTAGAGGCTCCAGAGGAGAATCTGTTTCTTATTGTTTCCAGTTTCTGACAGCTGCTAATATTCTTTGGCTTGTGGCATCACTGCAATCTGCCTGCATGGTCACACTGCCTTCTCGATCCTTCTGTATGTGCCAAACATCCCTCTGGCTCCCTCTTCTAAGGATATATTTAAGGACCACCTGGACAATACAGAATAATCAGAATAATCTCAAGTTCCTTAAATCTATCATATCTGCCAAGTCTATTTTTGGCCATATAAAGTGACAATTTCAGGTTCCAAGGAATGTAACATAAATATCTTATGGAGTGCCATTATTCAGACGAGTATCTTGTACAATCTAATATATTACAAAACCATCTATAAAACCTGCCAATTTTCTTCTCCATGGCTCAGAAAACAAAAGAATAACCAAACATAGTATGTATAAATTATAAGTAAAGTAACCTACATTCTATAATTTCTTGGCGTGTGGGGGTAAAATTAAATGTTATAAAAAGTCCAGATTATAATATGATGATGGTAGCCAAGAAAATTAAATAGTTAATATTCCTAAGCACGCTCTTCACTCTCTAAGATGCATTAAAAATTTTTAAACACATCTGATTTCCAACTTTAGAAATGGAAGATTACTAGAACTGCCCATAACCACAGATACAATCATAACACTTATTTGTTGGGAGTCTACCATGTCTCATGATAGAAAACATTATTTAGAGTGCCAGGAAAGTGGAACAAAGAGAATTCAAGCACTTGAATTGAGAGAGTCCCGGATCTGCAACCCTGCCTTGCCCCTGACAAGGTGACTTCAGGCAAGCACTTACGCAATTTGCTAATCTGTGAAGTGAGGGATGCCCCTGGGCAATTCTCTAAAGAAAGAGTCTTGAGCCTCTAATTCTTTGGCTGGTGCAAGTCCAAAGTAATCCTATCTCTCTTGCTACCATTTCCTGGAAAGGTTACTGCCTGTCTGCCCTCTCTGCGCTTGGGCTCTCTCTACCACTGTGTCTACTTGAGCCAAGAGTAAAAATTTGCATAAAATAATAACAATAACTCTACAAAATCTTCCCACCATCAAGAAGAGAGGCCCTTGAAAGGAGAGAGACAGAGAAGGCATCAGGTAGGTCAGAAGCTCATGGTCTCTTCAGAACTCTTATCAAGACCAGACTAACACATTTCTATTCCTAAGAGAAATTTTTATCTTTGTCAAACTGATAAGACATTTTCTCCACCTTGTTATACTTTTAATGGAGCTAATAGTACCCACTTGAAAAGATACTGGTGAGAATTAAGAGAAAACAGATGTAAAATAATTATCACACTGTCAGGTATATGTGATGAACTCAGTAAATATTATTGCTATCATTATTATTATTATTATTATTATTATGCTACAAGAATTTAAATTAAATCTGTATAGAGATAAACCATATAAGAAAAATCTATACCCAATATTCTTAAACTGACTACAAAAATCATTGAAGTCAGAATCACAGTTTGATTCAACGCTATATTCTAAAGGCTTGTCATGCATAAAAACAAATGCCAATGAATTCCATTTTGAAAACAATTTTGCATAGCTTTATTTTTAGTTTCACAGAACTGGCCTGATTTTCTTTTCCCTGGGTGAACAGAATTTCCTCCTAAATCCCTAATGTGGCAAATAAAGAGAGAGGTATAATTCTGGTTTTAGTCAAATATTATTTGGGTTGAGGGTGGGGATGGGCATGGAGGTAAGGATGAGAACGAGAAACATGAAACTGATTCAGAGTCACTCTCAGCGTTTGAGAGTGAGCAATAAGGTTGCTCACTAATGTTGACAATTTACAATTGAGCCTCTTCTCTTTTCCTTTTATGCAGCCTCTATAACTAATTTCTGCTTTTAAAGAGTCATATCCAATTTCTACTGCTTCAAATAGGGCCATGCATAAGAATCGCTAAGCTATAGTCAATCCACGAATTTTGATAGACTGGTGTAAGCTCAGCTAATGGTGGAAATCAACCACTAGTTTCACTGGTTTTGATCCATCAGAATTATAAAGAAATTTATATGGTCATCCAAAGGCTCATTTCTTTCTCTAGCAGTCCTTTAATAACACTTCCTAATTAATATATATTATGACATTGGTAAAAAAATAATATGCTATCTAGCAAAATTAGGAATACAATTGGTCAATTTTGTATTGCTCAACCACAAGAGAGTTTAGTCTCTGAAATACCAAGTCTCCTGGTAAGGAGACTTAAACTCTAAAGCAGTCCCACAGCGCAAACACAGAGAATGCTATAGTGCCAAGAGACCAGCACAGTTACAGGAAACTTCCACAAGGCTATTCACACAATGGTTGTAATGGACCAATTCCAACAGGTGAACATTATAATCAAAGCTAAATCTTACTCTGTTGGTCCTGTCTGAGAAGAGGCACTCAGGCATTTAAAAGTAAGATTTAAAAAATATATACATATACACAGACACACACATATATGTGTGTTGCATGTATACACGCAGATATATGTATGTATATATGTATATGTGTATATATATATATATACACACAGATATATAGACATAGATCTTTTAAAGAATAATATCAAACAAGCAAACAAGAAAATAAAATGTAATGCCACAGAATTGTTACACGCTTCCCATGACAACTTTCAATAGCCAAACGGTTTTCTCTGAGTAAGCAACATCAAAGCATTTACAGAAACATGCTGCTATCCCTTTTTTCTACAATAATCATTTTTTCCACATGATGCTTTTGGTTATCTGACTCAAGTGCCATTTTAAATGCAAAATAACCAGTGAAAACTGAGCCCATTAACTCATTAAAAAGGCTTTCACGTATACAGGATATACTAAGTAAAAATGTTCATATCTGCTGAACAGCGTGTGTACCCTATATTTGCAAAATTAACATCAGAGATAATAACCAGGAAAAACAGACATCACATGCTGCTAAAAATAAGCTGATGCCAAAGCTACCAGACCTAGCTCCTAAGTCTCCTTAAAATGACAAGAAGTCATGCTGTTTCTAGTTTCAAGTCACGGATATTTGACAAGTCTTCTCATATGTCATTTAGAATATCACCACCCCTTAACTAAAAGCCCAGTGGATTTTTTTTTTTTTTCTTAAGAGGGTGATATGAGGAATGAACAGCTCTACATATATTAAGGTTCTGACATGTTCAAAGACAACAATTATTTTCTGTGATTAAACCTATTTTTTACTGGCATGCCATGGGTTATTTGGGAGGAATTTGTTCTGCTTTGAACTGAAGTTTATATCATTGGATTTTCTTTTGTCATTAATTTCCAATGCACTTTATGACAGAAGCTAAGGATGATAAGTTGTGGAGTACAGAGCGGAAGTATGAATCACGATTGACTTTCTTTGATAAAGTCACCGCTACCAATTGTTTCCATAGTAAGCAAGGTGAGCATTTTTATCTGTATTAAAAGTAGAAAGATCCAGTTAGGCCAGAGCCTAAAGTTCATAGCCAGTTGATTTAATTCTGAGAGTTATTTTTAAATATTTGTTAACTTTAGGATGTTTCACATAATAAACTAAAAGATAAAGTCACCTTATTCAGGAGAGGGGAAGCAGAACACACTGAGATTCTGATATAAAGAAACAATATCACTTGAAAAGGCTGTTCTTCATTGTCAGCCTTGCAAGACCCACCTCACTAAAGACCAGTTTAGGCTAAACTCTTCATTTTATGGATAATAAAACTAAGTTTTCACAGGTCCAAAGAATTCAACCAAGGTCATTTAATCATTTTATGACATTTTTTGAATATCCTTATCTGAAAGAACATACTGTCCTTTGGATATTTTTAATT
The DNA here is from genome assembly GCF_902729225.1 of Pteropus medius. NCBI lineage: Eukaryota > Metazoa > Chordata > Mammalia > Chiroptera > Pteropodidae > Pteropus > Pteropus medius. Next base: position 7,469,232 of record NW_024342467.1, on the reverse strand, counting down.
TCTTCCACTTAATTCAGAAGGTAATATCGAGTTTTTTGACCCATAAAGAGTAGGCTACAAACTTCAATCACAATTTTTGAGTGTACTCAGACATGACAAAAGATTTTGCCTATTATTCCTATTACTGCAATCTTATGAGTTTCTAAACACCCTGAATGCAGTTATATTTTACTTCTGTCATTAGCAATTTAAAGACCATTGTGGATTTTGGAAGCTACTAATTGTCTGAAGAAAAGAGAAATAACGTCACTGGGACACGCTGGCACACTGAAGGCGAGAAAAAGCCTTTAATTGCTGTAACTTGGGAGCAAAGAGAGGAAAGCAAATGAACACGCAACAGAAAATTTTTAAAAAGAGGCATTGAAGGTGTTAGAGAATGGAACACGTTCAACTCTTTTTTCTCTAAGTCTGTAATTACCACCTGGCCCAAAGAACAAGCAGTGATTCTTCATAATCTATCTGTTGCCATTAGTTGAAATAGCTCTTAAATACCTGACGTCAGCCTCTTTCTCAATTTGCCTAAAACAAACTGGAGAAGGGTTCGCTTTAATTTTGACTCCAATTATCTATCATTACCTCATAATTTTTAAATTTTGTCTTGCTCAGATTGCAAAGACAAAAGACGAGTGAGCACTGAGGAGAGGGTCTAAAGTCCTTTGATAGTACTGAGCCACTTACTCTACCTTACAAAGGCACTGTCACCTCCCCCCACTTGTAACAGTAGAGAGATTTTTTTCCTTCTCTGTGAAGGTAGGGGTGACAATGGCCAAAGCTTTGGCCTCGGAAACATAATGACTCTTCCTTGTCTGCCTTCGAAAGATGTTTTCTATAACTGACTTCAGGGAGTGGTTTCACTGCATACTCTGTACCTCCCATGACACCCCACAAATGGTCTGCTCAAAAAAAATGAAGAGTAATACTTCTTAATTTCTTTTCCTAAGCATAAAAGAAACAACCTCCTAATTTTTCAGAAACCACGGAATTCTGATTGGTGCTACTACGGTTTTTCAACCATAACATTCTGATTCAGCCAACTGTGGATATCTAACCAGCAACCAAATAGGGCTATTCGCTATCAATCAATCAAGTATTGAGCATAGAATTATCACTATTCTATCTTTAGGACAGAGTTCACTTTTAAAATATAATTGCAATAGACTCTTTTTAGTAGTTTCCCTTACATATATAATCCAAAACTCAAAAAAGCATGCTCCTCAGGTTTTTCTCTTATTTAGAGAGGCAAGGAAGCTTTATGCAATATGTCTATTACACTACAAAGGTTCATTACAAATTCCTAACACTTTTAAGTGAAAGAGATCAGATGTGGATAACAGACAACAGAAGACCAATTGATGATCTGTAAAGATTTCTAAACATTGAAAAATAATGAGCAAGAACAACAACTCTTAAACAATGCAAATTGTATTACTGCACTTAGAAATCTGGAAATTGTTATGAATTTGGAAGTTGCTGATGGTCTTAAAAAAAAGAAAGAAAGAAAAATCACATCACTGGAACAAGCTGACACATTGAAGACAAGAAAAAGCCTGTAATTTTGATGACCTAGAGGCAGAAAAAGGGAAGCAATAAACATGCAACAGCAAATTTCAAAAAGAGGCATGACACAGATGATCACATCTTATGATTCCATCTATATGAAATGTCCAGAATAGATACATCTATAAAAACAAAAAGTGAACTACTGATTGCCTAGGGCTGAGGGGATGGAGAGACTGAAGGGTGACAGCTAAAGACTATGGAGTTTCTTTTGGGGGTGATGAAAATATTCTAAAATTGACTATGGTGATGTTTGCAAAGTTCTGTGAATGTATTCTATAGACCACTGAATTGTATGCTTTAAATGGGTGAACTGTATGATATGCAATTTATATCTCAATAATGCCGTTATCAAAACAAAGTAGCCTGTGAGGGAACACCAAGAGAAGCAACTGCAAGGGAGTCATTTAGTAAGGAAATAAAACATTTAGGAAACAGGGCACGATGAACAGCATTATCGCCCCCCATGCCACTAATTCTCATGCCTAATTTTCAATTCTTTGAGCCCACATGTCTCTCGCACCTCAAGGCCTTCACATACACAATGTAATATGTCTGATGCACTCTGTATCAGTTGTTTTGCTTCATTTTTATCTAGCCAAGGACTATTTATCCTCAAGAGTAGATCTCTCTGAGCTTAAATGGCACTTTCTCGAAGAGTTTAAATACATCCGAGCTAGAGAGGATGCCAGTGTAAGTCTCTCATTGGAACCCCGATGTTCTCCTTAACACTTATCTCAATTTGCAATTCCGTATTCCTTTATATTTACTTCATTTCCTTCTCCTCCATTGACTGTAAGCATCGTGATAACAGGAACCATGTCTGCTTTGTGCCTAGCACAGTTCAGTGGACAGTTTATGGAAAAAGGTAAGAATTTAGAGAAATGAATAGATTAAGAATAGGTGAGTGGATATCATAATCAATGACTTACAAGACTTCACAAGTTATAAATAACTGCAAAAATAGAGAAACAGAAAGTAAAGCATTTGATTAAAATAAAATAATAAATTTAAAAATTCCATTTCCTCATATTTCAATATTATATTTAAAGATTTGACAGAACCTTACATCAAATGAAAAGTAGTTAAATTTATGTTCACCACTATATGCATATGTATTGTAAACAGTACAATAAAAATCTACTAAATATCTATCCATGTTATAGGTTTTACAGATTTATTAGAGTTTAAAAGATGAATAAAACAAAGTCCCCCCTCAAGAACTTAAAATCTAGCATGAGAGAAAGATACTTATAACTAGTCTAGTATTACAGAGAAAAAAAAAGAATTCTACCTAGGCACATGAGGAAATAATTTGTATGATATACACCAGCTTAAAAAGTGCTTACCCATAAAATTTCAATGTTAAAGAAACCCTACGAGTGCAGTAGGATTACGTTTACATTTTAGATAAAAGAAAATGTATGCCATCACTCCTCCAATAGTCATAAAACAGTAAATAATAGGAGGACATAGGATTCAAACCCCAATCTTCTTGCTCTAATTACAGCATCATTCTCTTCAACATATTTGAAAGGCGTAGGAGCTCGTGTTCTCTCTTCTCTCTGGTTAGAAAGCACATGGAGAGAAATAAGCTCTGTTAATCCAGATAGGTAATAAATACAACTATTTCTGGAAGACACTCTTCTAAAAGTCCTGTTCTCATCATTGCTAAAATGGCAAGAAAGGAAGAAAAAGAAAGAAGGGACTGAGAGAGGGAAGAAGGGAGGAAAGGAGAGATGGAGAAAAGGGAGAAAGAGATGAAAGGGGAAGAGAATCAAGATTCAGATGCATTAATTATAAGGGAAAAGAGGCATGGCCCAATTAAAGGCCCATTAAGAAGATATTTTTTTACTTAACTCCCATCATTTAGATGAAACACGTCATTCAACCTCGTGAATATTCCTGCCCTGTCTGTAATTAAATCTAAGTACATCACTGCCTACAGAGACCTGGCAGAACAGCCTTTCCCGACCCACTGTTTCTATTCCAATAGAGCATGGTCGAGGTGGTTCTTGCAATCACTTAACCATCCTAAGGTATCTTGAGAAGTAGCTCTGGAAAAGCCTCATAAGCCTTGGGCTTCCCAAGTGGGTTGGAGCCAGTACTAAAGTAATAAAGACCTCAGAGGTCACCTAGACCCACCCACACTTTATTTTACTGATGAGAAAGCCAATAGCCAGAGAGATAAAATTAGTTGATCCATATTATGGTTAACGGCACACTATTTCTGCTTAGTGGTCTGAAATAAAATTCTTCATGGTAACTAGATAATAAAATCATCTCCCTCCCTAATAGACCTAGTGGTTTTTCAGTCCAGTCTCTGAGATTTCTCAGTAAAGATATCTTTCCTAGAGTGTGGCAGAGTGTGTAAGACCCTGGCTTGAATTAGCTGCACTGAGAACCTCCTGGTCTCTCCCACCTTGATTTATGGCTAAGCAGTCAGATGCTGAGAACTCTAACTTCTCCCACTATATTCTGACAGCTGAAGAAATAAAAGATTTACTATAAAACATTACCTTTTACTAAAAGTGAAAATATAGTTTCAAAATTGTTTAGAGATCTCAATCATCCACTAAATTTTCAAAAAGTATTTTATACTACAGTTTGTTTAAAAAAAAAAAAAAATGGACCAAAATTGTCTTTAAAATGTGTGAAGTATACAGGAATCATAAGCAAGAAAACAAACAACTATTTTAATCAAATTTTAGATGAAATTAAAAATATAGTCAAAGTCACTAACAGGTTCTGTGAGGAAAAACACACTGCCAGAATAAATAAAAAAAGTTTCAAAACTCATCTCCATTTTCTTTGCATGGGGTCTGAAATTCTGGCCTCTGGAGTTACTGTGTGTTAAAGCATTAGCTATAGCAGTTCGTATTAAATAAAATGTATATCTGAAGGAAAAAATGCATGAAGCCATTAGCTCTGAAAAACAGGTTAACCCACATTTCTTCATCGGATTAGTCACTGGACACTGAAAATCAGTAAGAATAAGGTCTTTACTTAATGGTCCTAAGCAAGTAAACTTCGAACTAAAAAAGTAAAGCATGGGGTTTGCTATTGTCTGAAGGTTTCTGTCCCCCTAAAATTCATATGTTTAAGTTCTAACCCCTATGATGATGGTATTAGGAAGTGAGGGCCTTTGGGAGATGATTAGGTCATGAGGGCGGAGCCCTTATGAACAGAATCAGTGCCCTTATAAAAGAGGCCCCTGAGAGGTCCCTAGCACCCTTCACCACAGCAGGCCCTCACCAGATGCCAAATCTGCTGGGGTCTTGATCTTGAATTATCGACACTCCAGAAGTCTGAGAAATAAACGTGTTGTTTATAAGCTACCCAGCCTACAATATTGTGTTATAGCAGCCTGAATGGACTAAGACAGAGTTAGTAAAGCAAAGTCAGCAACATAGTAGGGGCCCCTGGACAGCATGAATGCCTAAAGAGCAGAGGAGAAAGGGCCATGACTAGGGTTGCTAGATTTAGCAAATAATGATAATACAGGATGCCCAATTAAATTTAAATTTTAGATAAACAACAAATATTTGCAATATAAATATGCCCTGTGCAATATTTGGGACATACTTAAACCAAAAAAAAAAAGTTTTTAAGATAAAATTCTAATTTAATTGGGCATCCTGTATTTTATCTGGCAACCTAGACACTGGTAAAGAGGATCATAAACTCACAAGCCATATGACTTTGGTTCATATCCCAGATTCATGGCTGCCCTTATGCTCTCTTTAAATTCTCGTAGAATCACTTGGAACCTGAAAGTTTCTGCAACACCAAAATTAAAAAACATTAAAATGCCAATGCATCAATAACTATTCATTTATCCTCTTGCCTTCATGTACTTAATAATTCTGTCTGGGGCTGACCTAGACTTAGAAGACTTTTTACAGAGGTTACTAATTTTATTCCTAATTGCTCTTCCTTGAACCCAGATAGTACATAAGGTACTTAATATCTTTAATCCAAAGCAAAATACAAGTATGACTTAGGGAAAATGTTTATAGTAAATTCATAGCCAGCATTAATAAATCCCTCACCCTCAGAAACTGGTAGTTTCCACAGAAGAATTGGACTTTCTGTGGCCAATAAACTAAATTGAAAAATCTCCAGCCAACTGTAATAAACACAGAATTGAAAGCTAATAAAACACCACAGGGCATTTCAAGGTAACTCAGCGGGAGAGAGCTCACCAATATAGATGTGTTTACAGATGGTGACTAAAGATATAATAATTAATCTGCTTTTGAACTAATAAACAAATCACATGCTTCCTTAAAATACAAAGCACAAAGGCTCTTAGCTGCTAATTAAGTTCAGGAGTGGAATAAACACTTGATTTGCAGTAAAGGATAAGGCTCATAAACAGTAATATACAGCTATCCAAGTCTTGCCCATCTGACTCAGAAAAAACAAGCTCCCTATTCAGGATGTAAAAACTGACGTGATACTATCATGCACCTGTGGTTTTCAAGTCTCAACAAGGTCCGAGATCATTTATTATTAGACATAATGGACTTCCTTAAGGACCTTTAACAAAGGAATTACTCCAAATTGTTATAACCATGCTAAATGTAGTATTTTAAAATCATAATGATAATAAAGATTGTACAGCAAGTTCAACAATGGAAAACAGAAATGAATCAATACCAGAGATCTAATAGATAAGCTATTCTCTAAGTGTTTAGAGCAGTTTACTATACGAATATGTAAGCATTCCTTGCATAGAATTTAATGGAATCAGATTCTTGCTCACAAATGAAAGAAGAAAGAAGGAAGATAGGTAGATAGACAGACAGACAGATAAACAGATAGACAGACTGCAGTGGACAAACTATAGCCTGAGGGCCAAATCTGGCCTTTGCCCTGTCTTAGCACAGCCCCCAAGGTGAGTGGCTTTTACATTTTTAAATAATTGAACAAAATGAAAAAAAAGAAAAATATTTCATGACACATGAAAATTATGTGAAATTGAAGACAACACAAGGAAGTTGTCCATAAAAAAAAAAATAGCCTCATCCATTTGTTTACCGATTGTCTATGGTGTTTTTGTGCTGCAGCAGCAGAGCAGAGAACTTAGGACACAGACCATATGGCCCACAAAGAGTGAAATATTTACTTTCTTGTCTTTTGCAGAGAAGTATGCTGACTCCCGAGGTGGACAGATACGTAGAGAGGGAACGCAAAGTGTAATCCTCTACTATCTACACATCCCAAAAGGTTTGACTAGAATTACGATGCAATGTAATTAAAATCGCCATATTACTTTAGAAAGTATTTTATCATACTTAAAAAATATGTATTTATTATGAGCCAGTGCTCATCATATTGCTGCATTTGATTACACGTATACTTTCACTTGGGAAATGGACTTGCAGGAAAGATCCAGAAACTCGGGGTGCAGCAAGACTTCTGCTACTCTGAACAGAAGATTGCTGTCCTGCCTCCCATTCCTTCACTGCCCACGATCTCTGATGATGCCTGCGCAGCGCCTTCCCTTCCCCAGCCCTTGATCCCCACCCACACTGCAGCCAGGCAGGGCAGTGTCCTGGGCTGCAGGAATAAATATGGCTGAGAAAAAGGACAGAAGCCAGAGGCTGACCTCATTCTTTGGTGCTTCTGCAGCAGTCACCAGCCAGTCTCCAACAAGTTCTTCTCCTTCCTCACCAAATCTAGATATTTCTTGGAAATATAAGTAAATCTTCCTTCAGTACTTTGGATCGACGAAAGCACTACTATTCTCTTCATGCTCTTTTAACTATCTCTACAGGTCTAAGAGAAAAATGTGAGGAAGGTGAAGAAGTCCCCTTCACACCATCATCACCATCTATTGCCTCTATTGCTAAAAGCATATTTAAAAAAAAAATGGAAAATGTCTATCAAGTTATCTGTTCCTTTGGGGACAGAAATATAAGAAAAATTCAGTAAGAATTAGGTTTGTTTTAGAATGAGCAATGAAACTTCCCCTAGAATTTCCACTATCAGACAGCTTTATGTGTCTACACTATCCTACCCTGATCCCCAAAGCTTTACCACAACAGCTTATGACACAGAATCACACAGAAACATAAGAGAGCAGAGGACTGTTGAAGATTCAGAACTGTTATGTCTTCAGTGTCTAAAATGCTGCTTGTAACAAACTAGATGCTCGATGAACATTTGTTGAACGAATGAACTGAAGAATGAATCTATACTACCTCCTTATTTCGCAGGAACCGGAGTTGGGAAGGAAATCACATGATTTTTTCGATATCGTACAGCTGGTTGGAGAGCACTAAAACAAAAACTTAGATTTTATGGCCTTCTCCTTGCCCCATGCCTTTGTTCCCTAGTGGCAGACAGTGTGGAAGACACGGGTGACATTCACCCAAAAGACATTCCACCTTCATTATTGTCTACAGATCTCCAGATGAGTTTGGCAATGAGCTCAGAGAAGGTGGGCATCTGCCCCATGGGACAGAAGATAAATTGTAATTCTTACAAGTCTTAGACTCTAAGCCAGTTGTAGCAATCTGATTTTCAGTGGCCAATGATTGGTTTAGGAACTGGCCTCTGACTCAGAGTTCTGGCCCATAGTATGTAAAGGGCAATCTGCTGAGGGGAGTGCCTTTTGGGAGATATTTTCCTGCTTAATAAAATTAAGAGATCACTCTTTATTCTTTCATCTTTCGCTGTTTGTTATGCAAGGACAAGATTCTTATGCTTATATATAACCATGAGGTTATAAAGATTTCAAAGAACCTAACATAACCTAGAACCTTGACTTTACTGAGCTGTTGAATAACCGATGCTGAACCTGCCTGTTCTGACTTCTTATATAAGAGAATAAACCCTATTATTTAAATTGAGTAGTCTTTTGCTTATAGCCAAAAGCATGTTGAATCCTGTAACTACTTTTAGAAGATACCCCATTTCCTGCCTTCGCCTTCATCCTGCTAGAGTCTCTACCAAAGGTCATGGGAACTATAGACACCGTCGTACAAAACGTACAAACAGAATGCTAATTCTCATTGCCAAGCTGTCAGGAAGACTTCAAGTGCCCAGCTCTACTCCAGTAAAGCTCTAGTCTATTCTAAGACAAACTCCAATTGCATTTTCCCAGTGAAATATTATTATATATGTTGTGTGGGCCCCATGATGATTTTAGAGCAGAAACTGTACAATATGGTTTAAGTAGGTTTTTGTGGGTTGGCCTGGAAACCTAACATTGTTTCTATGGAAAAATGTTTCAAACTCCAAACCACTCTGTTCCAAATGAACTTTTGAATGCAACCTGTTTTAAATTGGGGGGTTGCATATTTATTTATAATTAAAATATACAGGGATGAAACTGAATTATCAGCTGCAAAAATCACATTTGGACTTCTGGCTTTAAATTGACCGATGTCCCTTTGCCATTTTGGACAAAATAGCTCTGAATAAAAAGAGGTTGTGACATCTTGCAGTATCAAATAACAATGCAAAGTCAAAACTAAGATAATCTAGCAGATTCCATTCTGAAGTAAGTTTCTGCTGGAGGAGGGGGTTACCTGCCAAATGAAATAGTGCCCATTATGCCAATATCTGTCATTGTAACCAATGTGTCTTTAGAGCCATTTGGAAATATTTCAAGTAGTAATTTGAATGAGTATATAAAAATCTTCACCCCCCCAAATTAAAGAAAAACCCCAAAATAGCAGAAATCTTTGGATTTAAGGATAAATCCAAACCCTTAGAGGTTTATGTTCAAGTCAACCAACAACTATAACTTGATCCCCACACCCCACCTCCCAGAAAAATCTCCATTTCTTGGTCCAGATATTAGAAATGGAACTGGGTATAGTAGAAAAAGTACTTCCTAGTTATTGTAACTTTTTGTCCCTATTTCCTCAACTGTAAAAGGAAAATAATAGCATCTAGGTCTCAGAGCTGTTAGGATATTTACACGACTTAGCATCTCCAGTACTGTGCCTGGAACCTAGTTAGCACTTCAGTAAGTGTCAGCTCCATTCCTTTCTATCCTTCCCTCGCCCAACGAGAATACTGCCCGCATATAACATATCCAAATTCTCAGCAACTGACACACCTATCTAGCAGCGAGTTTAATCTACTGATAAATATGCACATGGTCTCTAAAGAAAATTCAGTCTAACATAATCTTTCAACTGTACATGAAAATGAATTAATATTTCTCTCTGCCTTATATAAAATATTATGATTGAATGCTATGGGGACTTTTCAATACTGTAATTACTATAATATATTTAAATTCTGCTGAAACCATGGATCTTGATGTTGGCTTCTGGGGAATCGGCATGATGAAGGGGTAGCTTTGTTTCAAAAAGGATGAAAAAGAAACAAAGTAACAATTGAAATTCATATCAAGGTCTCATATGAAACAGAAAATCGCATCTTTTCAAGATCTTCTTATCTTTTCCCTGTGAACTATTATGTTTCAGGGTATCCAAAACTATTCTCAATATATACAGTAACTTTTTTTTACTTAAAAATAAATTGCAATGATCAGTAAATGCCTGTAAAAATAATGATGTCTGTAGTTAATATAAGACAGTAAAGATTAGACCTGTATTCTTAAAGCTTTGAAATTAATTCTGAAAAGCTGGAATTCATTCTTTCAGTTAACGTGACTGCCACACTGAGCATATCTCTGTGTATTGCTTCCTTAAAATGTTCAATTTTCAGATGCTGATTAGAGATTTTCAACTCTTCTATGGATCATTTTGAAGTATTATCTGCATATTGTTAGGGAGCTCGCCTTACCTTGGCTGCATGCCCTGTCCTTTCTCTATTTATTAAAACTACCAATTGACAGAATGAACACCAAGTAAATCAAAGAGGTGCCTTTGTTCTACGTGATTATTGTGCAAAGCAACTGAAGCTGCTGCCACAAGTCTCCAGAAGAAAACCCGACTCTCTGTGCAGGTATAAAACTCTATGGGCAAGTACAACCCTACCCAGGACACCTGTCTATAAGTTCAATGTACAAGTTTCCAAATGTACTATGTAAAAGGCAATTTAATATTCAGACAAGAAAATTAATATTGTATAGGGATAAGTCTTGTCAATTTCCTAAGCGATGCTTCCCACTCATAAAATGTTAAGTTTTCAAATAAAATAATTTAACTTTTCTCGACCTCCTACACCAGTAACTTTATTTACCTATCAAGCTTTATCCTAAAATTGAGATTTATCGGTGACCAGAGAAGTAAATAAAACTGAATTTTATTTCATGGGGTTCTCCACACTTCTTTCCCCAAAGTGCAGTTTGGCCTTTCTCACATCTCTGTAACTTCTGTTATGCTTTAATCCCAAAAAACGCAAAATCTACCTTAATGTCTCATGGAAGAAGTAAACGCTCATCCTTATGTACCCACAAAGAGTCTCTGACTCCTCAACAATAAGCAAACTCTACAAATCACCACCACACCCAAGAGAAGAGCAAATCAAATTGCTTTTGAAAGATACAAAGAGAAGCAGAAACTAAAAGCTCTCATTCTTAATCTAAAAACAATGCATATGTATGAGCAACACTAAACTCTAAATATATATTTTGTATTTCACCCACACTACTTATGACTACAGATTTTTGCCAAAAATATTACATTTAAGTTATAATACCTCAACTTTTTGAAAATCTCCAAACCCCCTAACTTTCCTTCCCACTACCTACCCCTGACCAAAATATATTACTACAGACTTCTAGGTAAAGGACAGAGACTCTTCTCATATTAAAGGTGAAGAAACTGAGGTGAAGGACACTTCTCAATGTAGGGTAACCAAGGGGAGTTGTGTTTGGGTACCATCTCTTAGCTTAAGAGGGAAGGTTTTAGAGACTGGGATGGAATGCTGGCTCTGTCTCTAATGAACTGCTTAACATCGAGAGATTGACTTGAACTTTTTGAACCTCGGCTGTAAAATGGGCTTAACATCTTCTATAATCATCATGTATATAAATTAAAGATTGGCTATAAAGCAAGGTTTCTCAGCTTTGGCACTACTGCTGGCATTTTGGGCCAGATCATTTTTGTAGTGAGGGCCGTCCTGCACATTTAGCAGTGTCCCTGGCCTCTACCCACTAGATGCCGGTAGCACTCCTCCCTTCTGTTGTGATAGCCCATAAGGTCCCCAGACATGGTCACATATCCCTCCCGTGTGGAGTAACAGTGGCCTATAATAAATGCTCTCTTCATTAATGGTAGTGTCATCACTATCATTAGCCATTAGATATTGGTTTCCAGATAAAAACTGTGGTATCGTCCACATTTCAAACTTCTGATATATGACCCATGAAAATGTTCTTTGATGGCAAAGATGGCAAGCATGGCAAGGTCATGGTCATCATCCAGGGGGTTGATCAACACTTGGTGAAATTCATTCTCAATATGACATCTCTGGGTTTTTTGTAGGTAGAAAAAGCATTTCAGGGAAGTTAAAGGTAAAAACGCAAGCTTTGACAAATGAAGAAAGTTACTGTCGAGAAGCACCACTTTCTAGTCCTAATGTTAATTTGCAGCAGAACTGTGACCAAAATACTGCCACACTTACTCCCAGTCCAACAGATATTTCACTTCACCATGACAGGTATAGAGGGAAAATCCAAATTAGACAGTCAGACTTTCCAGTGTCTATTCACTATCCAAGTGCATTTTCCCAGAAAATCCTCCTGGTAAACTGGCTAAGCTCCTCAAACTCTCTTCCTGTTTCCTACACTATAGTGCCCAGTTCTTCAGGAGACTGACAGTTCTCTAACGTCTAGAAGACAGAAGACAAATTTAACCAAGGCAAGTTTGGGTAACAAGACTCCGGTAGCTTCAGTCTCTCTACTGTGCCATAACAAACATTTTCTATGGCAGACATCCTCAGCTGAGATAGAACAGACAGTCTTTCATATTTCACTTAACCAATGTACATTGCTTGGTCAGATCAGTTTTGCCTCTAAGACCTATTCAAATACTAATGCTTACTGTATTTTCTAAGAATTTTTAGTATTAGAGGCATGTGACAAAGTGTCCATGACAGAAACAGCATGGAACAGACTTAATTTGCACTCTAATTTGAAACATAAGATATTTTCTATTATAGGGTTGCAACCTACCATGAACTAAAAGGCCTGTGTTAAGGATAGAGAGTAAAGTTTATTACCATGTTCTCGAATGGGAGAATACAAACAACCAGAAAGTTAAGTAGGAAACATTCCATTTTGGCTTGGCCCTAGTTATGATAATTAAGGACAGATCAGTCTGATTCTAGAATTGCTTAGATTAAGCATTCTGAAAGAAGCCAAGTTCACCTTTGATGTCCCCATGCTGATACACCTAGGGTCCTTACGTTGTACCCCATCCCGGGCGTCAGCTACTCTCCATTCTGCATACCATTTTTCAGATGTTTCTGTATTTCCCATCCATACATATCTTGGTCGGTATCTCCTTAAGGCCCATATGACTAGCTTCCCAGTTGATCATTAATCCAATAAATTAATCCATGTCACTGTGTAAATGGCCTTCTCTAACAAGAACATATAAAACTAGAATCTGGAAGCAAAACAGACAAGGATTTGAAGACTAGTAATTTTAACCAAGTTACTTTTCAAAGCTTCAGTCTGTAAGCTGTGGAATAATATCATCTCTCTCACAGGTTGCCATACATAATGCAGTGTCGAGCACATGGTGAATATCGATGGGGTCAGTTAGATCATTAAATTCCCCTATTACATCCTAACTTGAAGTACCTCCAATAATGAAATTTTCAAGCAAGCTGGAAAATAAAGAACCTATGTTAAAATATTTTCAAATAAAAAAGGGTTAAAGTATAACAAAGAAAATTTTTAAAATATGAAGCCCCTATTCTACACATGAAAAATCAGTGACATGTCCAAAGTGACAGTATCTCGATGGTGTAACAACTTTTTCCAATGGTTTTCACCCTCTTTCTACTCAGATTAAGTCAAGTTAGGTATCTGCTGTTAACTGTCTCATCAAGGAAACATAAATATACTATTTCAGCTCTAATTCCCATATTCAAGTCACTGAGGGGACAAGACAGGAAAAAGCGAGAAGTCACAAACATTATTTGGCTCATTTGTAAAGTACAGATAATAATAATACATTCCTCATAAGATTTTTGAGAAGTAAATGAAATAATTCATGTTAAGCACTGAGCCCTGGGCCTGGATAGGGAAAAGTCCCATAAATGTTGACCACTATTATTATTCAGAAGGGTGGGAGATCCTCGCTTCACCATGAGCAAATGAGACCGAGAGAGATTAAATAACGTTGCAAGGCACATGACGAAGAGAGAAACAGAACCCAGTTTTCTGACATTAATGATAATAACATGGGGAGGAGAAGGAAAATGAGGAACTACAGGATAAAGAGCAAGTCCACAAAGCTTTATGACTGACTCTGTCCATCATCGCTCCATTCTTACCTCTGTATTAATTTCCAAGGATTGCTATAACTACTACAGACTAAGTGTCTTAAAACAACAGATATTACTTCTTTCAGTTCTAGAGGCTAGAAGTCTGAGATCAAGGTGTCAGCAAGGCCATGAGACTCTGGGGAAAATACTTCTTTGCTTTTCCTAGCTTCTGATGGTGGCTGGCAATTCTTAGCACTCTATGGCTTGCTGCTGGCATCACACCCCGCTCTATCCTTGTCGTCACTGTCATTCTCCCTGATGCCTATTTCTCCTCCTCTTCTTGTAAGAACACCAGTCATATTGGATTAATGGCCCATCCCACTCCAGTATGATCTCACCTTAACCTGATTATATCTACAAAGACCCCTTTTCCCAAATAAATTTACTCTCACAGGTACCAGGGGTTAAGACTTAAACATATCTTTGTGGGGAACACAATTCAATCCACAATAGCTCTCTATCTGTAGACATTTAATTTTTTGTTGTTTGTTTGTTTGGTCTGGTTTTCTTGGTCCCAAAGCTACAAATGTGAAGTTCACTGAAATGATATTCATGCTAATAGGCCAATTCAGAATTATTGTAACAAAAAGGCAACTATGTCTACTTAACCGTGTTTACTTCCCAAGCTCATTAGTGGTTCCATGTGGTGAGAAAAATTTCCCACTCACTGTATCAAATTTAGCATTTATTTAGTCTGAGTCAATGCCTGAAATATCCTTTCATACATTTAAGCCAATTTTCCCCAAGGTCATACAGCAAGATAGAAGTCACAGATCTTTCTCCTGTAAGTCAATCACTATAAAATATAGCACTGAATTTGAGTGAAAGGGAGTTAGGTGATGAAATGTACCTGGAATAATACAGAGTTGATTTTTTTTCACATAACAATTTTTATTATATTTTATTTTAGATACATTTGAACCAAAATCAAAGCATCGCTGGTCTAGAATGAACTATAATTTCATATGAATGTGTCTGTAATGAAGTAGATTATTTCTTGGGACTGAATAGTAATCACATTTTCTTTCCAATCACAATTCACAGTATAAGGAAGTAGATATTACTTTCTATTAATATCCGTTAAGCAAAGTGGTATTTGAATAAAAATGATCGCTTTTCTCTTATCATAAAACATCAGCAATTAACATAAAACACAACTTTTCCAGTCAGGTATAATCTTTCATCATTGCTGATTCTGATGTCAGATTTTCTCAGCCTAGATTTTTTTCTAATATAAATTTAGTTACTGTTGATAAAGAGAAATTCACTCAGGCATCAAAGAAATGAAACTAATCCAAGCTCTGGTCATATATGTAGGACACAAAGCAATCGTTATCAAATTTTTGTTAACATACACCAGAAAAATAGCCGTCAAATTTGATCTAAGAAGAAGAGAGCTGTCTCTCAGCATGAAACCATCGAGAAATAAGAAGGTTTTTCTGGAATTTTACAATGCAGACAAAAATTTCTCTTTAGAAATAAACATTACATTTTATAGAAAACTGTAGAGATATAAGTCAAACATGTGAATAATTACATACAAGCAGTGTAGTACAGTGGTTAGGGTCCACGTGGAGTCAGGTCAGACTGCCTGGGTTGAAAGTCATGCCATGGACGTTGTGAAAAATTGTCACAACTACTGAATCTCTCTAACACTCCGTATTCTCAGCTATAAACCACGGATGATGATAATAGCACCAAAGTCTAGGATTTTAATGAATAATAGATGAAATGAAAATAAAATCTTTGGCGTAGTGCCTAATTGTTATTACTATTAAGAGCACAGGTCCACACCTGGAAGGTCTGGCAGATTGCCTGGTTTCAAATCACAGCTGCCAGGAATTACTGGCATTAAAACCTTGGGCAAGTAACTTAACCTCTATGAGTATCAGATTCTTCAAAAGGAGAAAATAATTCTAACTACTTCAAAGATATAAAATAATATACATGAATCACTTAGCCTAATACTAGAATACAATAAGATCTCAGAAAAAAAAATGTATATCTCATTATGTCTTTATGATGGAATTTAAGTTTGCAAATAATTTAATAATTGGCTTTTCATTTACATGTACTGCAAATTTTGTCATTTAAAAATTATTCTCATAAATCCAAAACAAAAAATCATTCTGCACCTAGAGGGTCAGAAATATTTTATTCTTGCAGGTGTGAATAGTGCAAGATCTATACATGATCAAGACATGAATTTTAGAAATATATTCACTTCAGGTCCATTCTCAGTGCTCCCAAGTAGCCCATGAACAGTTTACTTAAATTTTGCTCTTTTCTCATAATTTTAGCTGCACGGAAAGAAATTAACATATTTCAAACAAGAAGTCTTGATGTACGGTCCCACACCAAGCAGAAAACAACCAGTAACGTACGCAGTTACACTCGTTTAAATTATTCAGATAGAAAAGTATTATCAGGCAGATTCTCAGAAGACTTTCTTACTGATCTTTTTTATAAGAGCCTTCCCTAGCAGCCACACTTGGCGTTGAGATCTATTAACAGTGGTTCCCTTTCAATTTCAGGGTTGTGTCTTAATTCCTGGACGGCTCTATCTAGACTGATATTAAAGAACAAATCCTCTCCTCCAGAAGGGATGATCTCATGGCTTTACTTAATAATTAAAAGTAAAGTTTAGAAGGGGGCCAGCAAAGTTTTTCTTGGGCCTGCAAATAAGGAGATTAAAAAGGCTGCTTTCTAGGTAAGACAGCCTTAAATTGATAAGTTATAGAAATGCAAAGACAGGACTTGAAATCCTCCCCTTTGGTAAACACTCCTAATTGACTAACCCAAGTCGTTCTCTGCCAACTCTCCCTTTGCTGTGACCCACTACAGATGTTGGGAAGCTAATGCTTTCCGAATGCTCCTATACCCCGGGATGGCCAATGAGGTTCAAGTGGAACTCTGCTGAGGAAGTGGGTCTAAAGCTTTTGCTTTCGTGATTAAATCGGACATGCATGTGCCTGGCACTGTCCTTTCCCTGATCCACCTCCCTTTTTTTCTGCCTTGAGCATGAATGTGATTTTTAGACCAGCAGTAGCATCTTACAACCACAAATCAATCAACAAACACAAGGGTCAGCTGCTGCCTGAGCAAGACCATGACAGTGTTCTAACAACACCAGTACAGAGTGAGGGATTATTCTTCCCAAAGTCAAGGCTAAGGCCTTGAGATCCTCAGCCAGATGATGAGGTGCTATTAGAATGCAAAGGAGCCTACAATGTTAGGCTCAAAAAATGAGAGCTATTCATGGCAACTTAGGGCCAGTTGCATGTGATATTCAATACCAATACCAATAGTTAGCATAATCAGTGTCAGTATCTCTCAATATTTAGGATAATTATTTAATATATCTTGAAAATAGACCTGAAAAAACTTGAAATGTTAAATCTTTGCGAAAATATAAAATAGTTCTTTATTTCACTATATTTCAATTGAGAGGAAAATAAAGATTGTAAGTTTCAATAGCAGAAAACTAATAGAGCTGAGACAGTGTAAGCAAAATGTTATGCATTTCTTTGATTGAAGCATATATATAACTATGAGTGTGTTAAAAGCAAGAATCCAAGTGAAAAGTCATAAATTATAATGCTGAAGAAAGTCATGTTCCAAAATAAGACTTGTTTTCTTCAGCAGTCTGGATAACATTTTACCTTGTGTTCAAACTATCCATGGATGCATTTTTGTCAACCTCAAATTATACTCCATCTCTGATCATCGTGTAGAAACAACCTGTGTCCATGGAAATTTAGCAATATATTGCAGGGCTAAGAAAAAGAAATAAGAGTTGGCATTTAAATGAATGAGGTGCCTTTGAATTGCCTCTTTTTTACTTAAAATTCTCCACCCAGAAAGAGAGACTAAAAATACAATACAATATTTCAGAGATTAAATCATCAAGAAAACTTGCTCTGGTCAACCACCATATTCACCTCTTATTATATAATTTATTTCTAAATTAACAATATCTTTCTGGATTTATTGTCTTGAGTTCATCCTGCCCACTTCTTAAATTACAATTCACTGGTGTAAATGACTTTAATGTACATGTACTTGAATTTATCACATCTTACATTACCATTCCTCATCCTTACGGGAATACGGGTGCTCCCTGTGTTCAAGGTTAATTTTTTCACAATGGCCTGTGCTCTTACTTCCTCCCATTTCTTTGTCACCTTCTTCCAACATTTATTTCTCTCTTTTTCTGTGCCATCAATTTCTCCCTTTCTAAGGGCTCCTCTCCTTCAGGCTATAAATTCATCTGAGTAAACACACACACACACACACACACGCAATATCCTCAATCTTACAAATGTCTTATGGCCACCTATACACACAGTACTCAAGGAACGTCCCTCCTCTGCCATGCTTTTCAAAGGAGTAAACCCCGCTTGCTTCCTCACATCCATATATACAGCCATTGTGTGCTGGTGTTCAGCAATTGGCTCTCATAAAAATCGACATGGCTGTATGTATATATACATACATGTTTATTATGAATTTTACTGACATAACAGAGATGTAGGATACAATTTACACATAATAACAAAACACACCATATTCTTTACTATAAATTCATATAGTCAACTGTTTCTTAAAAAAATGCTTTCCATGATATTTACCAAATCTGGTATATTCTGACATGAATGTTGGCTGATATCTTCCTTTGTTTTAATAAGATGAAAATGAAATAATTAATTGGTATGTCAGAACTCCTCTTGCTCATCAATAATGGGAGCAATTTCTTTGTTGAACTGGACAATAGTTTATGTATTTGGAGAATTATCTGGAAGAACATTTCTTCAATTTCTTTGCCATTCACAATGTAATCACTACATATCCAACATACTTGAGTTTAGTCTGCAGTAACAATATCTCACTTTCTTAAGTCTAGACAATCAATGAAATAAAATCTGATTTATAGTATTTGTCAATTTCCCAAGTGTAAATACTCTAATTTCTAGATACCAAAGTGAAGTCAGCAAACACAGAGTTCATAAGAGATGTGAAGCAGACCACTGTTATAGAATACCTTTAGACGAAATAGCCATAAGCGACTTTAAGAGCATAAATAATAGAAAAATGTAGTAAAATAATTAGGGAGGATAAATTTTGAATATTTATTATACTTATTTTTAATGTAATTTATTTTTAGGGTACATAATTTAACTTTTTAATATTTTTAAATTTTATTTTTCAATGACAAATTGACATACAATATTATATTAGTTTTAGGTGTGCAGCATAGTGATTAGATATTTATATACCTCATGAAGCAATCACCATGGTAAGTCTAGTACCCATTGGATACCATGCATAGTTATTACAATATTATTGACTATATTCCCAATGCTGTACTTTACCTTCCCATGACTATTTTTATAACTGGCAATTTGTACTTCTTAATTCTTTTCAACTTTTTTGTCTAGCCCCCAAATCTCATCCCATCTGGCAACTATCAGTTTGTTCTCTATATTTGAGTTTATTTCTGTTTTGTTTGTTCATTTATTTTATTTTTTAGATTCCACATATAAGTGAAATCATACGGCATTTGTTATTCTCTGACTTGTTTCACTTAGCATAATACCCTCTAGGTCCATCCATGGTGTTACAAATGTCAAGATTTCATCCTTTTTATGGCTGAGTAATATTCCTTTGCACATATGTACCACTTCTTCTTTATCCATTCATCTATCAAGGGGCACTTAGGTGGTTTCCATATCTTAGCTATTGTAAATAATGCTACAATGAACATAGGAGTGCATTTATCTTTTTGAATTAATGTTTCAGATTTCTTCGGATAAATACCCAGATGTGGAATTACTGGATCATACAGTAGTTTTATTTTTAATTTTTTGAGGCTCCTCCACACTGTTTCCCATAGTGGCTGTATTTACAATCCCATCAACAGTACAAGAGGATTCCCTCTTCTCCATGTCCTTGCCAACACTTTGTTGATTTATTAATAGCCATTGTGACAAGTGTGAGGTGATAGCTCGTTGTGGTTTCGATTTGCATTTCTCTGAAGATTAGTGATATTGAACATCTTTTCAGAGGTCTGTTGGCCATCTGTACGTCCTCTTTGAAGATCTGTCTATTCAGGTCCTCTGCCCATTTTTTAAATCAGATTGTTTATTTTTTGATGTCGAGTTGTGTGAATTCTTATATATTTTGTATATAAACCCCTTATCAGATATATTATTTTGGATATTAACCCCTTATCAGATATATTATCTCTTATCCAGTAGGTTGCCTTTTTGTTTTATTGATGGTTTCCTTTACAGTGCAAAATAGTTCAGTTTTAAATAATGGCTGTGTTTAACAGCCAGCTTTCACAATTCCTGAAAATTTCACAATCTGGCTCTCATATCTTAGTGTACGCCAGCTTCAGCACACCACTGCATGGAAATATGGCTTATAGACCCACCACAGCACTATAGCTGCTCTTGCTAGAGCCAACATGGACCTGCAGTTCCAAAGCCATTGAATTTTTGCACACCTATCTTTTCTGACCTCTCTGCCACATTCCCAATCCTTTCCATATGCCTTTTCATTACTCTGCCATTCATTTTTCGGATTCATTTTATGACTTTATTCATCTACAATGTTCCTTAAATGTTATTATTCTAACCTCAGTCTGCTTTCCTGCTCATTTTGCAAATCCAGTCTAGGCAATTTCATCAATGGCTTCAGTTAGCTACTATACACCAGTGACCTCCAAATCTCTATCACTTAGTAGACCATGCTGTCCTGCTACATTTCAGAATAGATTGCAAACTGCTTTATAAGTTAGCTCTCCTAATTTACCTACTAAATAAGTAGTTAGTTTGGTAATTATTTCCTTATGTGCTGTCTCTCCCACTAGGCTGTAAACTTCATGGGGACATGAGACATTGTGACTTTTCTTGCCTTATCCTGTGAGTCTAACACATTATCTAGCACAGAGCAGTTACTCTAGGAATCAGTGAAAGTACAAATGAATATCCAATAAGCATTTCAAATTCAACAAGTACAAAGCAAAACTCAGCAAATCCTCCCCCACCCCCAAATGTGTTTCTCTCTTGAATCCCAAACACAGTGAATGGTGCCAATATCCACCCCACCCATTTGAGAGAATCCCGGACTTCCCCTTCCCCTCATTCTTTTTACCCAGTCAGTCATGACTATCTACCTCCTCTTCTCCTAAATATCCTTCAGAGCTCTTTTCTATCATCACTCCCACTACCTTAGTTTAAACTCACTATTGCCTGGACCAATACAGTAGCTTCCCAAGCTCCTTGACCCCTGTCTCTCCCTCCCTACTCCAACTCAACTGCAGAGTGCTACCAAAACAATCATTTTAAAACTATGACTATGGCCATCTGGTTAATAATCCATCAGTGGTGCTCGACCAACTAGAGAATAAACCCCAAACTCTAGGCCCCAGCATTTACAAAGCCCTTTGGGGTGAGGACTCCACCTGGCTTCCCAGCCTCATCACCATCCACTTTCCTAAGTGATGCCTACACTCCACTTACACTCTCATGGCTGCGGTTCCCCTACCCTCATTCTATCTCTGAGCCTCCCTAAATTTATTTCTCTCAGCCTGGAATATCCTTTCTCTATTGTTTACATGGTAGTCAAGGCTCATCTAAGTACCCTGGCTGTCGGGAAGCTTTCTTTGACCCCTGGGGTTGACCCCTCCTCCATACTTTCCTAACACTCTAATCTTTCTATGACTGTATTTATCCCCTTCTATCATGATTACTTTTGAACATTTATTTCTCCCCCACTAGACTATGAACATCTGCCCCAAATCAACTATATCTACCACAGGGTCAAGCATATAGTAAGAACTCACCAATCCTTGTATGACTATAAAATGACAAACCATTTTTTTCTGCAGAGAAAATACGCATTCCGAAGTAGCTTCCGTCCCTTTTAAAACCATTCACCTTGAAAGTTATGACTTAGTTTAATGACAGTGGCATTATTCCAAGAATTTTTGGAAGTTGACTTTCAAAATTGTCCCGGGAATGTTCTTTAAATTATTTCAAGTGAGGCTGAAAAACATCATTCTGAACAGGTCTGAGGCCTAGAAAGGATCATAGGACAAGTGATAAAATTCTGTATAGAAAATAAGGAACAAAATATGTAAGAGATCATGTAATGACTGATGTGGAGGGACTAATAAACGCACTCAGAGGCACACCTAAAGAGAGAATCTCAAAAAACTGTTCTTAGCAAAGGCCATTTTACTTAAAGACATTTACAAGTCCTTAAGATGATTACTTTGATAGACAATATTAATGTGGATGTATAATGTGAATAACCTGCTTGATCCAACTCATGAAGCTCTTCAAACTAGTACGTCCCAAAGAGTATCCAATGTGAATAGGTATTATACTGGAGGGCAGGAGGAAGAAACTGGTGATTAAAGAAATTTAATACACAGTATTAAAGCCACAAAAGTTTCCTAGACATCTCAGCACTGTGTATATCTCAATGTGACCCTCCAGGAAGTCTATGTATGGTACACAAGGATTCTTAAATTCTTTTAACTTTATAATCCTTTTTTCTTGCAAATGTTTGGGACTAATGTCCATATACTTCGGGAAACTTTGTGTTGTGTGGGCCAGATGCATCTTAGGGCAATATGATTTGCAATCTGAAACTACGCTGATACCAAAAGCTATAGATGAGGCTACTGAGAATTTTCCTCATTCTAACTGCCTTATGGAACGTATCTCGCTTATCCTTACAACAATCTTATAGTACAAGTAGTACTAGTACCCCTACTTTATAGTTAAGGAATGAAAGCCTAGGAAAACTTAAATAACTAGTCAGATACCACATAGCTTGTTCACAATGGAGACAGATGTCCTGGCCAAGACATGGGCATGAAAGTTAACCTGGGCATTGAGTGGGTTCTTACCTGCTCTGCCTCTTGGACTTAGCAAAAATTCTCCTGGAATGCACTGTTCCTTCATAAATTCTCTACTTCCACATAGTGAATTCCTACCTATTACTTTAAAGTTCATTTTATCCACTTTTTCTGGGATCCCTTCACTGACAACTGGCTAAAAATAACTATCCCTATGGTACCTTATTCCTTTCATAGAGCTTATAAATTTACTATCTTATATAAACTGCACAGAGAAGCCAAATTCACGCAGCCTAAATTTTAAAAAATGCTTTTGACTGGCTAACATATCCCTGATAAGAGGCAAATTTATGGCCTAACCACATTTCTACTGCTTTCTTAGGGTAAATTTGTGTAAATATCATAATAATAAATTTGAGATACTATTTTAAACATTCCAGAGTATTTGGGGGAATATCATGTCATTGATGTCTTAATTTTTGAAAGGAAGAAAATAAGTTATCTTTATAAATGAATAACCTGAGATTTAAAAAGCTAAGTGCCTCAACAAGTGCGTCAGTATATCCCATCACCTAGCATAGTATTTAACACATAGTAGGTATTTATCTGATGGTTGAGTAAATGCTTGAGTAAGGCTAACTTATATCTTGATATTTTCATACTTTCGCACTCCTGCCACTGTGGTGTGCCATCTCCATACGTAGTGGACACCGTTGATGCTCACCCACATTCCTTGACCATTACTACTCAAATGTATGCTCACAGACTTTCAACTGCCACGACTTTCATTTTGTTGCCCAAGGGTTTTCTCTGGACCTGCACAGCAGGCTGGAAGCAGCCCTCAACAAAGGAGCAATGGTTCCACCGTATAATAAATACCCCAGCTCCCTTGCTTCTCAGATAGACCATTCTAAGGAGTGTCTCCTACAGTTTCCCCTGAAGAAGTAAGCTCCATTTGACCAAAATGGTAGCTGGCTTAATATATACCTTTTACCGACTGACTTCCCTACTTATGTGTTCTCTGCCTCCTAAATAAACTACCTGCTCTCAAACCTTTGTCTCATGGTCTGACTCTGGGAACCCAAATAAGATACTACAGAATAGAAAAGAAATTTCTAGTTTTAAAAACCAAAGGTTACAAAAGTGAGAAATGATGTATAAACAATTAAGTATAATTACATTTCTCAAAGAAAAAACCTTAACTAGCCACTCTTTGCCACCGCATAGTGAAAAGATCCAAAATGGGAGTTAATGTTAGTACATGAATTTTAACTTGGGAATTTTCTGACATGAAGAGGAAAGACTGTTTTGAAAAGTACAGAAAACACTTTAAAAATATGTTGAGGAAAGTGCCATTTAATACCCACTTTAGGCCTTAAATCTAACACCTTTCTCAGGTGCATAGGTTGAGAAAAGTGAAAATTCTCACTTTTTTTATTCTACTCTTTTTGAAACAGCTTTTTAAGCAATGCATGTGTGAGAAAGAGGGTGAGAGAGAGAGGGAGGAGGGATGGAGAGAGAAAAGGAGAGATCACGTATTTTAATGAAGTCATCTACTTACATAGCATTTCTTAAACAGTCCTCACATCTCTGATCTTCAGTAAAGCAAATGCAAGCTCTCTCTCCCACATGACTACATTTGATGTCACTGAGAATGTCTTTTCATACATTCGAAATCTGCCAAACTTCTTTGGAGAATTACTAGGATTTACTTGCATTGATAAAGAAATGAAAGACACAAGAACTATCTCCAAGAAGTCTCTAATCTAGATGGGGAGACAGAAAAATAAACAGATAATCATTCAGGGTAACAAAGGGTGCCCAGGGTGTTTGGGGGATCACAAAATAGATTTTGTGATCCTAACCTACACAGGACAGAGGGGAGGGAGGTGGCGGTAACATGGAAACGAAAGTACCCTTCGATAGATGATCGGATAAAGAACATGTGGTACATATATACAATGGAATATTACTCAGCCATAAGAAAAGATGAAATACTGCCATTTGCAACAACATGGATGGATCTCGAGAATATCATCTTAAGTGAAATAAGTCAGACAGAAAAAGGCAAGAACCATATGGTTTCACTCACATGTGAGATATAAAACTGAAAGTAACAAATGAACAGATAAACTAACAAAAACTCATAGATACAGATAACAGTCTAGTGGTTACCAGAAGGAAAAAGGAGATGGGGGAGACAGAAAAGGGAAAAGGGGGTCAAATACATGCTGATGGCAGGAGATCTGACTTTGGGTGGTAAACACGCAATGCAATATACAGATTATATATTATAAAATTGTACATTTGACACCTATATAATTTTATTAACCAATGTCACTCTGATAAATTTAATTAAAAAATAAAATAAAATATGGTTCCCCACACCGAGCCCACCATATTTTATTTAAAATTAAAAACTATAAAACATGAACGCTTCCAGCCTCTTTAGATTTTATGATTGCAAAATTTGAATAAGCATATCAAGATGACTCTCTTTTCACTTTCTAGGGTGTCCTTGCTTGGCTCTGGAGAATCATCGGATCCCTGTCTTAAGTTTACCAGCACTGGTGGAAGAGAAGGAACTCCAGAGGAGGTGAGATCCGAACTAAAATTTAAAGGAAAATCAGAAATAGGGAAGAGAGAGTGGTAGAAATTCCTCTGGCAGAAATGTGTAAATAGACAACACTGAGCAATGGCACGGAACTCTTAAAGCACTTAGGAGATCAGGGCCCCAGCGCAAGGTAGAGAGGGTCTGCGGGAAGACTGAAGTACCAGGAGAGGAGACTGAAGAAATCAGCAAAAGTCAGATCTGTTTTGGTCTTTGATATTTTTTTTTGAGATATAATTCACATATCATAGAATTCACCTTTCAATTGTATAATTCAGTGATTTTTAAAAGTATATTCACAGAGTTGTGTAACCATCAGCCCTATCTAATTCTGGAACATTATCATCTCCTCAAAATATGAAACCCATATCCATCAGCAGTCACGTCCCATTTCCTCTTCCTCCAGCCCCTGGTGACCACTACTCTATTTCCATCTCTGATATTTCATATACATGCTTTCTACAATATGTGACCTTACAAAAAGCTGTACAAATCAGGCTTCTTTCACTTGGCATAAATTTTTCAAGGTTCATCCATATTGTAGCATGAATCAGTACTTCATTCTTTTTTATGGCCCAGTAATATTCCCCTGTGTGAGTATACTACAATTTTGTTTATTCATCAGTTGGTGGACATTCGGGTTGTTTCCAGTTTCTGGCTATTATAAATATCTATGAACATTCATGTACATATTTTTGTCTAGAAATATGTTTTCAATTCTCTTAGGCATATACCTGAGAGAAGAACTGATGGGTAATACGGTAACTCTGCATTTAACTTTTTGAGGAACCGCCAAACTGTTTTCCAAAGTGGCTGCACTATTTTATATTTACATCAATGCCAAGGAGTCCGAAATCATCTAGAAGGCAGGTGAGTCACTCAAAGTCTTTGGGCTGGATGGAGTCATATAAAAATTTAATTTTAGAACTGTCACTCTAGAAGCAGTGTCAGAGGAGGATTAGAGGATCTAGATAAGGCAAGAGGCATAAAACTCAGTTAAGATTCTACTGCTAGTAAGCTAGAAGAGACAATAAACAAGGTCATCTAATTAGGATAATAGTAGGAATGGGGAGGAGGAATTGGAATTGAAAAGACAGGAGAAGAAAAGGGAAACTGCTTTTAGGAAAGATTAACTTAAAACTTAAATTACCCAAGAATATGAGTATCGTAAACCTAAATGCCTAAATGATCAGGCAAGTAATAAAAATAAATAAATAAAACAAGACATAAATGAGAGGGAGTGGTGGGGACTATGACAAAGAAGGAAGAACACACCCATCTAAAGGAAGCAGGTGCAACTCAGCTCCAATCACCTAATGCTACAGGGAATGCAGCGTTGTCTGGTCACTTTTTTGGTCAAGAAGAGCCAAAATCTAAATTTCATGTTAAATGGCCTGATTTTTAAATATTGCCAATTAATGCAATATTTCTTTAAATTCTATGCCACAGCAACAAAACATGGCTATGAACTGCCGATTTGTGATCTCCCTAATGCAAAGTAAAAGAAATAGTGAACCACGAATCAGAGTATACACACAAAGAAGAGGTGGATGGAAGAAGGTTCCATGAAGGAGACCAAAAAGAGAGCAGAGACAGAGGAAGAAACTGTAAAGGTGTGACATCCCAGAGGTTGAGAGATAATAATTTCCAGAAGTGGGAGTAGTAAACAGTATAAAATGGCACAGGCCACTTCACACTGGGAACTGAAAAGTGAACTTTGGGATTTGACAACTATGAAATGCAAAATATAGGGAAAATGAAAAAAATATTTGGTGACTGGCAGCAAAGTGGAAAGCTGAATAATTTAACTTTCTTTTTTCCAAACTTTGTTTTCTTCAAAAGTCAGTATAAGGATTATGAGCCTTAGATCCTCAAATTTTTCAGAGAAGAGCCAGATGGGATTAATTGTATTGTCCTCTTCCGTTAATAATAATGGATCAGTCCAATTTTTTTAAATGAGGTCCTTTGAAGAAGTTTAGATCTCTGTGATGCACGATCACTTGGTCCTTTCAAGCTTGCAGTTATAAAAAGCAACTACTAACTTATCTATAAACAAAAAAATGTGGGAACAGTGTATATAGCTTTGCCTGTTATGTGACAGAGGCCCAAAATAACAGTGGCTCAGACAAGATAGAAGTTTCTTACTTGCTCACATAAAACTCCAAGCTGTTATGGCAGCTCTGCTTCAAGAAGTCATCAACATTGTCCCAGACCTTTTTAAAAAATCATGTTGCTCTTCCATTCCTAGGATGCTGGCCTGTTTAGCAAGCTCTCAGAGAGTATACCACCATATCCACAGCCAGCAATGTAGGAGAAGAAGAAAGTACACCCCTGTCCTTTCATGGCCCATTTGGACGTTGCAAAAATCACTCTGCTTACATCCAATGGCCAGGACTCTGTCACATGGCATAATGCCTAGCTAGCTGCAAGAGAGGCTGAGAAATGTCATCTTTATTCTGTAGGGGGTCTGTCCGCACTGAAAAATCAGGGGAAATACGTCTGAGGATGATGAAGAAAAGGGATATCGGGAGAGAACTAGCAGTTTCTACCACAGAGTGGTATTCAATTTTTTAAGATTCTGTTCTTAAAATTCTATAAATAATTTATATTTTGGTTCAATTTTAAAAGATACTATAAATCTGGCCTAACCTTTATGCTTAAATATTGGAAACATAGCAATGTAACATTGCTGTAATTTTGGCTTCAGCATGCTGGTATTTATGACAGTGCTGAAGAAAGTTAAAGTTAATTTTAATTTGTTCTTACAAAATTATTTTCCTAAGAATTCTAAAGCAACTCTAGTCTTCTTGCCATGCTTAACAACTAGCTTTCAAAAGACTACATTAAAAACTCAAATTATAAAATAAAAAAAATCATTGACATATTCCTACAGCATATGGAACTATACCACCTCAAGGATTCTTTTAAATTAACAGTCAATTGTGCCCTTACTGCCAGAAAACTCTTGAAGCAACACGATATATGCAGTAGAGCAAGATGGGCTCCTGAATTTTGACACTTTATTCTCATATTAGTTTGCAGTACTATTTTCTATCATTCAAATAGTAGAGAGACTAAAAATAAAAGTTCACCAGCACATAGTTCACTACTGCTTGATATGTAAACATTCAAAAAACCCAGGCATGAACTATAGAATCTCCTAAATAAACATAAAAAGGAACTCCATAAAAGTGATACAATTTAAAAGACAGTAATTTATTAGCTGTTTTATAATCATTCACATCTACAAATTCAAGAGTATATTATTTCAAAACTACTTGGCTTCGATCCTTCTAAAAAACAAGCTAATGGGAATGCAGTACTTCACCACAGTAGCACCTTTTATCCACTTAAAAGTATGTAAATTATTGTATATAACAAACTTAATGTATTGATTTATTACTGGCTTGCCTTAAAAATGGTTTTGAATGGCTAGGGTGATAATTAAAATCCTCAAGCATAATTTAGGACATCCCTGACATTAAAACTAAAATTTTGAAAATATATTTACAGCACAAAATATTCATTATAGGAAGTTTGGAAACTATTGAAGAAATAGAGAGACTATCGTGCTGAACTGCATTACATTGAGTATTAAATACTTAAATAGCCTCCAAAATTATCTTGACCAACAAGATTTTACAAGGAAGAGAAAAAGAATGGAGGACACCCACTTCCAGTCAAGACAGAGTAACAGGGATGGGACTTGCCCTTCTGCCTGAAAAAAGGAAAGTGCTATACAAAATATGTGAAACAACAGTTTTCAAGACACCGAATACCAGTGATAAGTGGGCAACATCAGGCAAATCCTAAGAAATGGGAAACTGATGACATGAACCCTATGACTGTCCCAGCTTCCAGACCCATGGTGCTAGGAAAGAAAACCAAGGAAGAGGCTAGCACAATCCCTGAATTGAAGAGATGTATCTGAGAAACGAGTGAGAAGATAAGAGCAGCCAGAAATCTCAAGACAGAGTACCAGAGGGAAGAGGCCTGAACAAGAGTGTTCTCCAGAGATCTGTAAATACCCCTTAGATATTCAGCAGAGTACTGCTGAGCACATGTATATGAGGAAACAGCCCATGACCAGAAAAAGAACCACCTGAAAGGATTAGAGGAAACAGTACTTTGCACTCACACAGGGCTGAGAATTGTGCCTGGTCCCACCAGCCAAACAGAGAAACTTATAATTTATGTATGGGGTTTGCGGTAGGGTACTCAGAAACTAATCTTAAAAATAAGACCGAAAGGATCAAATTGTTTCCAAGTATCTAACTGCATCCCATTAAAAAAGATTTCTAGGGATATAAAAATATCCAATACCCTACAAGGTAAAATTCACAATGTCTGGCATCCATCAAAAACTACCCGGCATTCAAAGTAGTAGGAAAATATAACCCGTACCGAGAAGAAAAATATCAACCAAACAAAACTGACTAAGAACTAAAAAAGATGTTAGAATTTGCAGACAAAGTCATTTAAATAGTTATTATCAATGTACTCCATATCTTCAAAAAAGTTCAATAGAGACATGGAAGAATTTTAAAAGAAGAATTGAACTTCAAAAGATGAAAACTACAATACAGAGTTGAAAAACACACTGGTATTGAACTTGAAGACACAGCAATAGAAACTATCCAAAATGAAACACAGAGAAAAAAAGAATAAAATAAGTAAACAGAGCATCAGTGATTCTAATACACATGTAATTAGAGAACAGAAAAGAAAGGATGGAAACCAAAAAGTTTTGAAGAAATAATGACTAATATTTTTTCAAATTTGATGGAAATTATAAACTCACAGGTCCATGAAGCTCAGTGAACCAAAATTATAAGAAACATGAAGATAATTATGCCAAGACACATCATAATCAACTTGTTCAAAACCAGTAAAAAAGGGAAGATCTTTAAGGACATAGTGTATATAAAAAGGAACAAAAATAAAGATGACAGCAGATTTCTTATAAAAAATAAGTGAGAAAAACAGTAGAGCAATATCTTTTAAAGTATTAAAAGGAAAAAAAAAACCTGTCAATCTAGAATTCCATATCCCACAAAAATCTTATAAAATGAAGGTAAATAAAGATATTTTCAGACATACAAAAGCCGAAAGCATTCATCACCAGCAGGCCTGTGCTACAAGAAATGTTAAAGGAAGCTCTTCAGGCAGAAGAAAAATGATACCAGATGGAAATGGTACGAAAAACCCGAAAAGAAATAAAGGTAAAGGAATAAAGAACCGAAAATGACAAAAACTAAATGAATGTAGCAGTATCCACACTGTACATGGACCCTGCCCATCAGCCACTTAATAGCCATCTTCGTAATCATACAAACTGTCCAAGTATCACAGTACTGGTATTCAAGTAACTCTCATTTTACTTAATAATGGCCCCAAGGCTCAAGAGAAGTGATGCTGCCAATTCAGATACGCCAAAGAGAAGCCACAAAGTACTTCCTTTAAGTGAAAAGATGAAGGTTCTTGACTTAATAAGGTATTTTACCATCTCACATCATCATCATCATCAGAAGGGTGAGTATAGTACAAACATATTTTGAGAAAAGAAACCACATTCACATAACTTTATTACACTATATTATTATAATTGCTCTATTTTATTGTTACTGTTGTTAATCTCTTACTGTGCCTAATTTATAAATTAAACTTTATGTTAAGTATGTATGTATAGGAAGCACAGTAAAATTAAGTACCGGTACTATCTGTGGTTTCAGACATCCACTAGAGGTATTGGACTGTACCCCTCAGAGATAAGGGGGAGACTAATGTAAATACAAAAGATTTGTTTTTATTATGACTATCTCTAAAAGATTATTTGCTGTTCAAGCAAAAATAGTAATATAGTAAGGGGATTATAAGATATGCAAGAAAAACAGAATAGGGTATGAAATAAATTTTAATGTGTTTTCAATAGCTACTTGAAAATTATAAATTCACACAAGAATATTTCAGATTTGCTATTCTAGAGAAATTAAAACTGTAACCATTATTCTGAAAACCCACTCCATTTGGCCCATACTTTCCCATTTGGCTTGAGTAGTCTCAGCATTATACTTTCAAAAACATAACTTAAGTTGAATTTATTAAATTTGTTTTCACAGAGAAAAAGTAGTGACTCTAAAAGGGTGTTCTTGTTAGTAAACAAGTTAGCTCACAAGGTTTGAGAGTGGCTTTTGCTGAACTTTACAATAAAAGCAAACAGTTACTGTTTCACTGCAATGCTAATAAACTCAACAAATATTTATCTTAACTTTTAAAATGTGCGTCAAACAGATAAGAAGGAGATTTAAAAATATATTTATAGCACAAGTCACAAAAGAAAGTTTCCTCCCTCACTCCCGCAACCTGCCTAAAATGAAAATTTTGCTAATGTACATCATTAGGGATTTTAGGAAGGTTAGGGGAAGATAACGCAGCAGTATTAGCGTCTTGACATTAAGAAGCAGATGAAAGCAATCATAAGACCAAAGCACAACTGTTGATTCACGAGTGCAAAATTCTATATATTGTTACTGAGTTTTTCTCCTATTTGGTGATATCTATTCAAAAGCATCTCTGCAAGTTCTCAAGCTCTGTGCTGGAATGAAAATAGAAATAAAGAAATACAGAGGAGATGCATCTTTTGGTTCAGGAAAAAGTAGATTCCAAGATGAAATTCTACTATAGACAAAACTGCTTTGGAAAAGGAGTTAACTCGGCCATAAAGTATAGTTTACAGTCCTTTGTGTGTATAGCCCTGAAGAGAAATTCTGATGCACACTCAAGTTTGGGAACTACTGCACTAGACAAAAAAAAAAAAAAAAATGAAAAGGCAAGTCTCCATGCTGAAGTCTGTCCATTCAAATTCTGCCATTTAAGAAAACAACAATTTCCAGCAGTAGAGAATGAGTGGAAAATGCTAAAGTATTCTGCTTGTCAGCAGAGTTTATTCCAATTTATTTGAATAGTCTCTATAAGCATTACATATTACTAGATTCAGCATTCTTGAAAGAAATGAGACAATACATGTGAACATACACAACACCAGGACTCAATAAATGTATGATGGATTTTAATCTAAGTCTTGCTCTGGAAGTGCTATAAGTTGCATAAAAGACTTGGCCACTTATAGGAAGCAATTCTTGCCTTTCTAAATGGAAAATCCTGTTGTATTGATTTCATGCATTTGACACCAGCTGTTATGGCAGGGTTACATCTTACATAAGGATTGAGTTATCGTATGTTTAAATGTATATGATATGTCTTCATTCTTCTCCTGCACCAGAAAAAGTACAAAGACAAGAAAAGTAAAAAAAAAAAAATGAATAGAAGAGAAGGAATATTCAGAGGCATTTTAAGAATATAGTAAATTTGAAATCTGTTCACAATATCAGTAGACATTAGTGCATCGTATATAGGCTAGCATAGCATAAACCCCATTTTATACAATGATGATGATGATGATGACATAGATAACCCAAGTTTAAATGGCTTATTTTAAAAGAAAAAGATTAAAACCGTGGAAAAAACACCAGAAAAAAACCTGGGCAATTTTTAAAAAGTGTATGTAAAACTTCCCTGAGAAAGTGGTCAGTGTCAGGCCTCTAGACTAATAAGAAAATGATTTTTTTTTAAACCAGATGGTGGGATGAGTGAAGGAATGACATACAATATTGTTGGCCATTTGGGAGAAGAATGAAACCAATTTGATGGAATATGTTGCTCTGTGTATAAAGTGAGATAACTCACTTTATCCATCCAATAACAACATCCAATTACAACCAAAAAAAATGTAGTAATGTTGGAGATATGTGTGGGCAAATAAATTTGAGAAAGGAGTCATTATATCTGGACCTGGGCTGCCTACCAGCCACATGACACTATTTTATAATTAAAATTAAATAAAATTCAGGCACTTGGCCTAACTACCTACATTGCTCAAAGGTCACATGAGCCTACTGACTGTGCTATTGGAGAA
Organism: Pteropus medius; assembly: GCF_902729225.1. NCBI lineage: Eukaryota > Metazoa > Chordata > Mammalia > Chiroptera > Pteropodidae > Pteropus > Pteropus medius. The sequence continues at coordinate 7,435,788 of NW_024342467.1, read as the reverse complement.
CACAGAAATAGAATATTTCCATCATAACAGAAAATTCCATTGGACAGCACTGATTTATACAACTGTTAGAAGTGCCTTGTATATAAAAGATATGATCTAAAAGAAGACACACACATGTGCACACACATATAAAGCTTATGATTCATCCATTTTTTTCTTTCAGAACATTTACTGAGTATTTCTCATGTAAAAGTTGCTATGTTAGGCATTCAGAGTCCACAGATTAAAACGAAATAGTCTCTGCCCTCAAGGAGCTCATAGTGCAGTAGGAAATAATGACATTTAAACGGTTTGGCCAATCAGCAAACACCTACTGGGTACCAACTACCTGAAATGCACTCAGTGCTATGGAAGAAAATAAAAAACAGTAAGCAAGTTCTCTCAGCCATCAAAGGGCTTTCAACCTAGTTAATGACATACAATGCACAGTAAGATGTAAAATGTTTTAAGTAGCGATTAATATTTGGGACTATGTACTTCAAACTGAGATCCATGAAAATTTTTTCCCATTTTAGGTGTGCACTGAGATGATAATCCAGAAAAATAAAATATATACAAACGTATTCTAATTAATATCTGAATAATCATCTTAAAGCTAAATATGGCCCCCAAATTTTCATTCCAGTGTTTGCTGTTGGTGTTCTCAATCACGCATTACTAGGAGAAGGCCAAATAACGTATAATTTGCTAAATAAATAAAGTCTGATTAGAAAAAAGGTGAAGATGAATGGCGTCATTATGGAACACATGGGAACATAGACATCCAAAAGCACCTGCACTGTATGGTTAAAATCATCATCGTTTGAAAGTGAAGCTGATGCATGCAACCAATCTCTGTGCAGTTTCTGCCCAATCTGTTCTCTCCATTCCTGCCATCTTTGGATATGGCTTACGCATTTGATTCAGAATTCAATAACTTCACAATGCTAATCACATCTTTAAGAGATCAAAAAGATGTTAGAGTTCTCAGGTGACATCTCACTAAAGCTGACATTTGAAGATTATTTACTGGTAGAGTTTTGGTCATGTATGAAGTCTGATTGCCTCGAACCAGCAAACAAAGACCGCGAGTTAATATCGTTTTCATTTAATCTACTTTTTAAAAGGATGCTTTCTGCATTTCTATTACTATGAACCATAGAAACAGATTAAATAAGAGCAAGATCTGAGGCTACATCTTCACACTCTTTAACCCTACACGGGCAATGTAATTTAATCGGTTTTGCTGTTCGCAGTTAATATTCACTCACTGGTTTTTGTTTTTATAATTTGTAAAAAGCACTGTATTTATGTTCCTACATACTTAAGCAAAATGTTTGATAAGAATAACTTAGGTTCACAATGTATAGAGCAGTAGTCTAGCTAAAATCAGACCACGTCTCCCGTGATGTTTCATTTGGAGAGGGTGCCCATGAGGAAGCCAAACCTTCTCCTGCCTCCTTTCCACCTAAGCATGGGAGGCCACGGATGTGTAGTGGGCCACAGAGGAAATGGGAAGAAACCACAAATACATATGTAAATCATTCCATATATTAAATATACTATGATATTTCAAAAGTATAAAGATGCTGTTCTGGGTAATAAAATGCAAATTCCTAGTTCAAAGACTTTACTCATAGAGTAGCCTTTTTTATTATGGATTTCTCAATAAATTAACACTAAAATTCAACTTGTAAGCCTGTGCGAACCACTGCCATCGTCCGAAATTACTGTGGGAATTCAGAGAAGAGTGAGATCACAGTCCCACGCATAAATTGGAGGAAGCACCACAGAAAAGGAGGAACATAAGTTAGGCCTAGAGGAAAAGGAGCTGAGAAGATGCAGCCTCCTAATGGGCACACTCTCCAAATAAAACCCAAGAGGAGCAAAAGTCTGATTTTGGCTAAGAAATGGCCACTGATAGTTCTGGAGGTAGCAGGTTCAGAAAATGCACTGAGAATGCTTGGCTGAAAGAAACGCTGCTATTTAGTATTCTCAACAGCAGGTGAAAGAAGCTCAATTTCCTGATCATTTATTGCCTACCTAACATAATCCCAGAAAAATCAGTGGTAGAACGGCCTCAAAAATGACTTCATGCAAGAACTGAAAAACTGAAAAGCTGTCATTGCTTGTTCTTTATCTACCACACACATGCACATATGTGCATGAGCGCTCACACGAACACGTGCACACGCACAGGCATCTTGACTTTTCTTTACGTATTGATTTATTCTCTTAGGCTGACTGTTCCCATCATCTAAAATCTAAGCCACTTGCTAGCTCCAAGTTTAGTGCTTAAATCTTTAAAGCAGTAAGTCAGGGGGTGGCAAGAATTAAAAAGGTAAAGGTAAGAAAGATAGACTAGGTCCAATCTATCAGAGAATCTGGATGCCATGCCAAGAAGTTGGGGCTTTTAGAGTCAAATCTGGCCTAAACTAAGGTAGGAAATCTAACACGAAATCTTATGTTCTTTGTCATGTGACTATCTAATCTTCATACAGAATTCATTTCTATACAAAGAAATAAGTTTATTTCAAGAATTCCTGAGCTGCAGCTTACTCTGGATTAGGTTATTATAGTCTATAAGGTGGAGGGTGGTCAACAAGTTTCCTTATGGAGAACAGTCTTACTGGAGAAGAGCCCAGATGAGGCCATCCCAATACTCCGTCTTCCTGTCCAGAGCGGAGTGTGGTCTATAGGAACAGACCTAACCTAACACAACCCAATTACAGTGCTCTGGGGTGTTCAGGTTGAAATGTTTACATTTTGACTCAAATACCCAGGGAAATCTTAAAGTCTTTCTCACTCTGTGCTGGAACACAGGGCACAACTCAGTAAAATTAACAGAATACAGATGAGTCTCACGCTGAGCTTGTATTTTACAGCAGAGCAGCAAGGGGATCTGGGCCAATGATTCTGATCAATGGAACTAGATCCATCTAAAGAAGAGATTTAAGTACATACGACAGAAGAGGAAAAAAGTAGAATATCTATGAATAGGATACAGAGGCACCACAGAGTAGAAAGGGAGACTGAGTAATAGAAGAAAAAAGGAGGAATGTCTGAATAGACTTTTCAAGTAGATCAAAAACCGAAAAAGCTATACAAAGAACCCAATGGCCAAAGAGGCAATGAGAATTCATGTTTCCTGACTGAACTTAATAGTGGAAATCTACATATAGGAGAGAAAGCAGACACAGAGCTTTTGATTTTAGCCAAAATGATAAGTAGAAATAAAAAAATACACGGCCTCCACTCCACATTCTTACTTTTAGAGAAAAGAGAGAGACCTATAATCTGTACTTTCTGCGGGGGGCGGGGGGGGGCGGGCAGGAGAAAGGCATGATACAGCATACTCTCTCACTCCTCTCTTCATCCCTCATCTTCCAGTATCCAGATGAATGAAGGAACCCAAGAGCAACTGTAGTGCTGACAGTCTCTTCAAAAGAAAAACAAGCTCTTCTCCTGGAAACTTCACTTACTACTTGTGAGTATGGGATGCGTACTAAAAGACGGTGGGCTTTGAAGTCGGACCTAGATTTCATATCCTACCTGAATGACCCTTAGCAAGCTATTTGACCTTTTGAAGTCTCCATTTACTTGGAAGGAAGATGGGGGAAAGAACTAGGGATATTTGAACTCAGTTGCCAAATATGAGAGGCAGATTAGAAAAAATTCATTCCTGCAAAGTGCTTGGAGCAACAAGCTGTGCTTAACAGACCCCCAAGTCCCTACACAATTCACCAGACATTGGGCAACAGATGTACAGTGGATCTGAGATGGTCTCTGTTCCCTCGTGTAAAATAATGGGAGGCCAAGCTGTGGGCCTCCAAACCTGTGCTGGTTCTCTGAAAGAATTGGTGACACCAATCCCTTAAAAATATTTTCCATATGTAATACAGTAGGGACTAATTAAGTAAAATCCTAGGCTAACATATGTGCTAGTGATTCATCGTTTTAAATGCTTCTACTCCTTTCTTACCACCACCATTCCTAAATGGAGCTTCACTACTACCATTCTCTTAAATCCTAGAAGAGTATTCTTTCCAGGGAGTTGCATGATTCCAGCTACTCTCCGATTCAATCCCATTTCCAAATGGTTATCATGCCTATCCTGGTCAAAAACCTCAACATTTCATTAAGCAATCACTTGCTCACATTTTTCCTCTTTCTTTCCTTCAGCAGTGGACATTCGGCATTCCTGTTGGCCATGAGCAACTGAACCCATTATTACATATGGAGAATCCTCTCCATTATTATACAGAGCCTAACTTCCACTATCGAAGCTGGTGTACCAACAGTGACAGCAACACTATCTCACAGAATCAGTTCTCCAGAGTGACCATGAGCATTGTTTCTGACTGAGTAACATCTAAGCCATACATGCTAACTATCCCAGAGATTCTAGGAGTTTGTCGATATGGCTGACACATCCTAAGGTGGCCTCCAATGAGTCATGCCCATGTATAGTCTCCTGCCCTTGAATTTGGGTAGAATATGTGACTTACTTCTAAACTAAAGAATATGGCAAAGGTGATGGATGTTATTTGCTTGATTAGATTATGTATATGACAAAAGTGATGTCATATCACTCCTATATGTTACAGAAGAAGGAGATGGGTATGGACTAGTTTGAATGGAATAATGATGATTGTTTTATCATTCTGGAGCAAGAGATTTTGAAAGCTGACTTTAAAAAGCTAAGCAGCCATGTTATAAGAGTGCCTGTGAGAAGGTCACATGGCAAAGAACATCAGGCAGCCTCTAAGTACCTCTGATGGACAGCCAACAACAGAATGGAGACCTCAGTCCTACAACCATAAGGAGATGAATTCTGCCAACAATCGAAGGAAGCTTGGAAGCAGATTTTTCCCCAGTTAAGCCTCTGATAAGACTGCAGCCCTGACCAACACCTGGTGAGAACAGAGGACCCAGTAGAGCTATGTATGGACTTCTAAGCAATGAAACTGAGATAACATATGTGCTGTTTCAAGCTGCTAAATCTGTGATAATGTGTTACCAAACAATAGAAAACAAACAGAGTCAATATCCTCTACTACATTAATTTAATGCTTAAATTAACTGAAGTTAGTTTCAATGACTTGCTACCAAATATCTTGAGTGATATTCGAGTGACCAAATCTTATCGTTCCTTCAGTGGCCACTTCAAATTCCACTCATCACTATTCCATTAAAACTAGACTAGAGCACACCCATCTCCTTCTTCTGTAGAAATAGGAAAAAAGTACAATTAACAACATGCTCAACTTTTCTCAGTCTCACTAGCAACATGCTGTACTCTCTCCAGTGCAGCAAAGAATATAAAGAATAGGAGTTTTCCTCTCTTTGGAGCTCCAAACAGAATTAATTACAGTAAAAAGTAAACCACACTTGAATAGCCACTTCTTTTAGTATTGCACATTCAAAATGATTTAAATAAGCTCCTATAAACCGTACATTAGGGAAAAGGACAGTTAAAAATAATAACTTAATAGAGAACTCCTGGTACTGTCTGCTTATTCTAAAGTGTTTAAAGTATTTTCATAAAATACATGTGAGCTTGCATAAGATTATATATTTCTATGAAAACACAATGCTTTCTTCTGTATTGAATCTAACAATACAATATCGGAAGTCTATCACATTGGCTGTTACAAATCGTGTAGGCAACTGCCCTAAAAAAATTCTTGTAAGATATGAAAAGAGAAGGAATTTGGGAAGATGAAGAAAATGTCATGAGTATCTTCTCTAGATAAAAACAAATTGCTCTATTTTTTCTTTTTTTTTTTAAGTTTGATTTAACCAGACAAGAGGTCTATATGGACAGATATGACTAGATAATTGTATTAATCCTCTGTTCCCTTTGATTTCTCTAAGTTCAGCTGTGGAAGCAGAGCCAATAAGAGAAAGTGGATATCCTGACACCGAGGACAACAATATTCCTAATCCATATTGGCTGTCTCTAGAGTGGATGGTCCATTGCAGTCCTCTGTCAATACTTTCTCAAAAAACATATTCTGAGTTCTCTCACCGGTGAGCCTGATGATCCTCGAGCTTGAGGATTTTAAAGAAGCTTTGGCCAATAAAAGGGCAGTATGTAGCTCATACGATGGGGCCAGTGGGGGCAGAAGGATGAGAAAGAATGGATACTCCTCAGCGGTATGTATGTATGTTTTAGCACTAGCTAATGCAGTCACTGTTCTCGCCCATCAGCAGGCCAACAGTAAGGGCTTATTCCCTTATTACTATACTAACTGATATAAAATCTTAATCTGCACATCTACGAAGTTAAGCACTTTAAAAATCTAGGAATGTATAAATTTATGAAAATGTCATGACATAGCTACCAGAGAAGCTTGCTATTGTGAATAAGATATAGGAAATATAAATGTTATTTTCAGCTTCACACTCACTAGTGTGTGACCTTGGATTTATCAGTATACCTGCTGCCTCTTTCCAAAAATGATAACAGTATATCGTCCTACCTGTTTCTCCAATGTTTCAAAGAATCACTGAGAAAGACACAAGTTATAATAACAAGCTGAGAAACATTGTACTTATCTCTGCATGTGTGCAATAAAAATTAAGTATGATGTCTTTATTAAATGGGAAGGGCTTCAAACAATAAAAGCCCCTGCCAACTTAAACATTAATATAAATTAAATTTTAAAACAAACAAAAAAATCCACTGAAGAAAAGTTTAAAGACACATTTGGATATAATAACAAAAACTGTCCATAACTACAATATTTCACTAATGAGAAGGTACAGATGCTACATACAGAAGGATTTTATAATGTCCATATGTTTCTCAAATGATTATCCTTGTTAGCTATTTCTCCATAACTCTATTTGAGAACAACCTACACCTTCCCCACAGAATGGGTATAAATTACAGCATGACATGTTATAATATTTAAACAACTTCAAAATAGAGTTAATTCTAATAAAAAGAAATGGCAGCAATATAACCCTAAAACAGCCTAAGATATTAATACAAATCTGAGTTTTGTGTATCATCTAAACTAGTAAACAGGTTATCTGGTCAGTTGGCTTTATGATTTAAAACTCCTTAAAATCCAAATATATTCGAAATATACCCTGAATACATATAATAATTATTTATAAATAGTGGTAATAACTTCAAAAAGCAATCCTGTTTACTATAATACTGGGCATAATAATGGTCACAAAACAATCACAAAATTCTATGACAATGTATAAAAATATCATTTTAATTTCAGGAGGGCCATCATTATTTTTACAGAAGATGGCAGTTTAATACAGCAAACACTCTCTAGCCAAAGAGGGTTTGGTTTGACTTTCTAATAAAGGCCAGCTTATCAATAGGCTAAACTGCAGAGGGAAAGAAACAGGAAGACTAAAGTTAATTAAAAAAAAAAACTTTCTCTCTTAAACATAATTTGGTACTTAATTTAAAGCTCTTAACTTCCTTCTGCACAACCTTATGTGCATCTAACAGGTTTCATTCTGTAGAGAAGATAATCAATTCAGAAGGAGAGCTGGGAAAGCATCTCTCCCTCTAGTTGCTGGCAGCCTTATACCAAAGGTTAGACTCAGCATTTTCACCCTACACGCATCTATTTGTAACTGAAACATATATGAAAACATTCGTTTTTTTCCCCCCCACACACAGAAAATTATGTATTCCAATAAAATGCTTCTCTTCCTGAGATTTGTCTCATTGAAACAAAATGGATGAAAATAAATTAAAAGAAAGTTTTACAATTGACTAAATTATTTGTCGTTTTAGAAATACAATATTCTTACTAAGCATTTTAAATGCAAATGCTTTCCAGAAGGCACAGCAGTGATTTGGTGTTTGGGTAATTAAATTGGTCCAAACTGGAACAGTGGTTTAAAAGGAAAAGGAGGACTAATTATCTGTGGTAAAAAGCAAGTATATTAAACAAGAAATTTTCAGTCACAATAATTTCCATAATAAACATCCAAAGTACCAAAGAGTACTTCAAAAGCTATCCTTTCCCAACATGATATTTTAATTGTCCTCATTTACTAACTGCAATTTATTCTGTGCTGTTATTAATTACAGGATTAAAAAGATTTCTAGAGCATCAGAAAATAACATCCAGACCTTTTCAAATGTCAAAATGTTTTCTTTCTAAATAATTTAAATTACTTTTTCTTTAATATGGCTTCTCTATATACTTATTTCCTTTTCCTAGATTTCAATAATGCTTGCAAGATTTGAAAACCTTGTACTCCAAATACCTGTAATTCCCAAATCTTACCCTTTATAAGAAATAGCACCCCAAGAATACGCAATTGTATAAGCATTGTTATACCCTTTGGAGAGAAAAAAATTAACTCTTCACTTTCTTTTCCAGTTGAAGTTAAACTTTTTAAGCCTTTCTTATGCCACTCCCACATTTTACATACACACAGACACACATAATATATACACATAATGGGATATCTGTAGATATCTCATTTCTCATAGATTTCAAATGTTAGTTACCTAATCTAAAAGTTCCTTTTAGCAGATTACACACACCTCCCTCGCAGGGAAAACAAACACGACAGATCCTCCTGAAACTGGAGCTAGGAGACTCACTAGAGAATTTCCAATTCCATATCACAGGAAGCGCGTCCTCAGCTCCCCGCCGCAGGCCACCTCTCCCTGACAACCGTGCCTCGGATCTGGAGAGCAGCTCGGTCACATTCGATCACAACACAGACGCACAGGCCTTTTACACCAGCACCTCTCACTGCGGACAAGTGGGCGACGGCTTCAAAACCAAACAAACGTTGCCGGCTAGGCGCCTAGGGAACGCCCCCGTCCTCTCCTCCCTCCAGTCCCCACTGTGACAGTCTCGGACGGCGTTTAAGTCGCCAGTTTACCTTAATAAGCTTACGATTCATCACTCCCCTTCCACTAGCCAAGGAACGGCTTTATCTCCCATCCCCCAGGCTCCGGAACTTTTCTTAAAACCCAGTATTCTGATATATAGATTTGGAACTGAAGTCCCCCACGAAACATCAAAGGTACCCCCACTAAGTATTGCTCACCTCGAGCAACACGTTGGCAGTACAACTTTTCATTCATAACTCGACTCCTGCATAAATTGGGTGTGGGAGGTTAGGGGAGGTCATGTAACCGACCCCTCGCCTAGGCTTGTCTAGCAAATGTAAGGGTCTACACCAAAAAGATCACCTGGCACCGAACTTCTTGCAAAGGTTCCGCTAAACCGCCCAACCTCTGGGTTGCGAGATTCAAGGCAAGTGGCGTCGGGGTTCAGACTGGGATGCTGTTAACCTGGGGAACCCGGGCAGGGAATTCAGCGGCGCATCCAGGGGACACTTGGCTCCCAATTCCCAGGGCTTCCCCCGAGCACGAGCCAGGGACCGGGCTCTGGTGCCACTCACCTCCGCCCGCTCCTGCTGAGCCTGTCGCGCCCTCTTTCGTCCCGCTCCGGCGACCCCCTAACTTCTACCTCTTCTCCAAACAGCCATCTTTTGAGAAGAAGAGAATGGCGAAGCAGAAACCAAGAGGGGATTGAAAGTTGACTCAGGGACCGCCGCTGCTCCGCCAGCAGGGATTTAGCGGCCGCGGCAGGCGCCGGAGGAGGCGACGGAGGCGAGCGCGGCGGGAGCGGCGGGAGCGGCGGGAGCGGCGGGAGCGGCGGGAGCGGCGGGAGCGGCGGGAGCGGCGGGAGCGGCGGGAGCGGCGGGAGCGGCGGGAGCGGCGGGACCGGCTCCGTGCGCGCTGCGCGGTGTGCGGGACGCGCCACCGCCGCCGCGGTCGCGGCGCTGGGGTTGGAGCTCGGGAGGGCGGCAGCGCGCGGCTGCGAACTGTGAGAGCCGAGCCGGTGGCGGCGCGCGGAGGATTTACTAAAAATAGCAACTCTTGGGGAGGAGGTGGGGCTGGGGTAGAAGGAAGACGGAGGGAGGCCCGGCGGAGAGCCCCGGCGCGTCGGAGGCTGGGCGGGACCGGGTGGGAAGCGGGGCAGGACCGGCGGCGGGAGCGCGGACCCAGGCGCTGCAGACCCGCAGGCCCGGGAGGCGCGGTCTCTGGGTGGGGACGAGGGTGCGGGGACTCCTGGGCGCGCCGTGGAGGCCCAGGAAGGAGGCACGGGCGGCAGGAGGACCCAGAGAGCTGCCTGGGGTGGAGCAGAGGAGACCTCGGGGCTGGACCAGCGAGTCTTCCGAGGGGAAGGACGGGGGACCTAAGACTTGGGATTTCTGAAGCCAAATACGCCTGCTCGAGGCGCAAGGTGATGGCCAGGCGGCCAGCGCACACGCTCCTCCTGCCGGACCTTTCGGCAGCCCGTGGCCGTGACCGCGGATAGTGTAGGGAAGGAGCCCGGCGGCCACCGCGCCTGCCCTCGCTCCGGGTGCCTGGCGGCTCAGGTGCGCAACACGCAGCACCCGCGGAGCCGCAGCTCCGTGACTTTTTGGGAGACGAAGGGAGCGTTGTGGGGCGGTACCTGGAGCGTCATTCAAGGGAATTTTAGAAGAAAATGCTACATTTGGGTTTTGGGTTTTTTTTCTTTCTTTCTTTCTTTTAAGGGCCAAATGGGAAATGAGAGGAAACATAGTGACTGCTAACTGGAAACATGAGTTGGGTTTGTTGGGTTTAAGGCTGAATGGAGAGCACCATCCGCTCTGAAACCAATCGTGGCAGAAGGGAGGCAGTTAGTAGGTCGGAAAATTTCTGAGGTGGTCCACTTCAGTAGTTAGTATTTTTACTTTGTGGATTTTTTTTAAACTATTATCTTAGTCTACACTAGTATCTCGAATACCTATAGAATCCTTTAAAAAAGGTAGAACACCGAAAGACATTTTTAAAAAAGTATAATCCTATCCATACTTGCCTCATGTTAGCATTTGATCAAAGAAGCTAATGTTTATGGTGTGTGTAATTTGCCCTTCAAAAGAATTAAAGCTAGTGTCTCTACGTGTACGTTTATATTTTCTTCTTCAGCTAAAACAGGTGGTTCGTAAATTATACCAGGTGCAAAGAACAAGAGAGACCGAATCCAGTGCCCTCGGTTTTAGAAGAGGGAACCTGGATCCAGAAGAGTAAAGTGATTTGCCCAAGGTCTCATAGCTAGTGGCAGGGTCCAGATTAAACCCTAGGATTAAAGTCAAACTACCAGTGTCATAAGACTATGATAACATGGACAATAGCATAGGACACCATAGTGGTGTGGTGTCTTGTGATTTAATTTCAAATACTTCAGCATTCATAGTAGAATGAAGGCGTATGATAGTTAGATTTAGCCTTCACTTTGCTCTAATGGAGAATTCACAGGGATGGTCAACTATCTTTTTTACTTATTTATTTTAATTTATTGGGGTAACTGGCTAATAAAATTACATAGGTGTCAAGTGTACAATTCAGTAATACAGCATATGTATGTTGTAGTCTTTGTTCACCACCCAAAGTCAAATCTCCTTCTGTTATCATATTTGACCCCTTTTACCCTTATCTATCTTTCCCTCTGGTAACCACTATTCTGATGTCTGCGTCTATGAGTTTTTGTCGTTTGTTGCTTCAGTTTTATATCTCACATATGAGTGAAATCATATGGTTCTCAACTTTTCTGTCTGACGTATTTCACTTAGCTCAAGACCCATCCATGTCACAAATGGCAGTATTTCATCTTTTCTTATGGCTGAGTAATATTCCACTGTATATATGTACCACATCTTTCTCCAGTCATCTTTCAAAGGACACTTTGGTTGTTTTTATGTCTTGGCCACCATGAACAATGCTGCAGCTAGCTTTAAATAAAAAAGATAGCACTCCTAAGGCTGTTGGTGCTAGAGCTTCAGTTAGTTTAACTTTCTGTCTACACTAGGGATTCTGTTAATTAGCATGATGAATCTCTGTAATGAGTCCTCAATGGTGGAATCTGTTTTGTTGACTAAACTATTTTGGAGCTACTTCTCCTTTGCATGTGAAAGCAGTATAAGCAGATATAAACATCTAGTGACCTTTTGCCCTTTACTTTCCAAAATGGAGTCCTTTCTGAAATGGTCAAGTGTCCAGTCTTTTTTTTTTTTTATGATTCATTTATGTACTACTGACTGAAATGAAACAATTTTTTCTCTATTGTCTCAAGAAAACCTTTTTTTTTTTTAAGGAATCAAAACATGTTTATTCTTAACTCCTGAAAAATCTCATCATGTGACTGTGTGTACAAATATATTTAAATATATATACATATACTTTTTTTAAAAACCTCTCTAATATTGTCTTTTTTTTCATGCACCAACACTAAATCCTAGGGTCTTCTCAGAATGCCTCATCATGATCAGGTGTGGTTGAAGTGTGGTTGAAGCACAAGAAAGGACAACTTGCTGTGATCTCACAAGATGTTTGTGTAATAAAGGCATGTAAGACAATTTGAACTGGAACTTGTATTCACCATTTAGAGAGGTGGTATAAGAAATAGTTTTTTCTTTCACTTATCTCTATTTATGTCTACCATACCTAGGTCATTTTACAACACTGTCTTCTTCAGCATTCTCTTAGATATTTGAATGCTGACTTTGAGCAAGGCACTGGCTGGGTGTTACTGGAGATTCAAATATTTTAAGATATGATTTAGTAGAAAAGATTATAGTTTCTCTTAAAAGTCCTGATAAGGCTCCCACAGCTCTGTTCAAGCCTATATTGTAAATTTGTGATGTATTACAGTTTTCTGATTTTATTCTCTCCTCAATTGAGCTCTGGGAGGACAGAGGGAACTCATTCACATTTTTTTTGTAATTTTTTTAATAGGCTTTTTTAGAACAATTTTAGATTTACAGAGAAATTGAGAAGATAATATAGGGAGTTCCCAAATATTTACCCACTTACATACACAATTTCCCCTGTTAGCAACATCTTACATTAATATTGTATAATTTTTACAATGAGTGAACTAACATCAACACATTATTACTAACTGAATTCAATAGTTTATTTAGATTTCCTTAGTTTTTACCTAATGTCCTTTTTCTGTTTCAGGATCCCATCTACAGATTCCACATTGTATTTAGTGGTCATGTCTAGGCTCTTCTTGGCTGTGACAGTTTCTTAGACTTTCCTTGTTTTTGGACACCATGACATTTTTGAGGACTAATCATCAGGTATATTGTAAGTGGTCCCTGAATTGGAATTTGTCTGACATTTTTCTCATGATGAGACTGAGATTATGGGTTTGGGGAGGAAGATCATAGGAGTAAAGTGTCATTTTCAGCACATCAAATCAAGGGTACACACTAGCAACATGGTTTATCACTGTTGAAGTTGACCTGGCTGAAATAGTGTTTGCCAGGTTTCTCCACTGTAAATTTACTTTTTTATTCTCTCTTTCCATACTGTACCCCTTGAAAGGAAGTCACTGTGTGCAGCCCACACTTAAGGAGTAGGAGTTAGCCCTGCCTCTTCTAGGGCAGAATAATCTATGTAATTTGTTTGGAATTCTTGTGCATTCATTCCTTTTTTTTTTTTTTCTCCAGGGATCAACACAGTGCCTTCATCATAGCAGGCTCTATGGATTGCAAGATTAGGTTTAAACAGAATTTTTTCCCTTTTAGAAAACTGATAATATCTTCTGTATTTTAGCAAGGAAAAAATTCCTCATGCTAAGTCTCTATTTGTTTAACGTTAGGCATACAGGAGAAGATAAATGAGGTATTTGTTGGGATGATGACAGTAGAAGTTTTGTAGTTTTTCTTTATAGGGAGAAATACTGCGTAAATTTTATTATTGTTTGAAATGTTTGTGACAATCTCCCAGGAGCCCAGACTTCCCACTCCCTGAAACCCAACTTAGCCATATGACTTACTTTGGCCAATGACATATTAGCAGCAGTGATGTGTGCCACCTTCGAGCAAAATTTTTAACAGCCTTCCTGTGGTTCCTCCATTTCTCCTTACCCTCAGCCACTAGATTAACAATTTTCCCAGTTAGGACAACCCCTTTCAGAAATGAACACGGAAACTACCCAACTTACAAGGCCAGAGTCTATACACCCACCGTAGCATTTTCACATCATTTAGCCTTCATATTTTTCTTTTCATCACCAAGAAAAATCTTTCAGGACATTATTAGTCCTCTCCATGAAAGCTCCAGTTTTTGCTGACATCATGTTTTCCTAGTAGTCATTTCATTTTGAAAATAATTTTTCTCACGCTTGCTGATTATACTTCCTTGGAAGACTTAAGAGACTTTTATTTTCTCAATTAATTTTGTCAGTTTCTAGGTCTGCAGCAATGAAGATTGTATTGCTCATCATGTGTTCATGAATTCCCCATTGATGAGAGAGGTCTATGCAGTAATAGAGGTTGTAATGTGCCCCATTAAGGATTTCTTTCCCTTGCTAAATTTTCAGTGGAAACTGGATGAATATTCTGCCTCTATTTTTAATAATTCCTTTCTTATGCAAAAATGTATAGGTCATAGTAAGATTTAACCACAACCCATCGCTCATTTATGAAATACTGCAATTAGTCTCATAAAAATGTGAAGTGCTGTTACATGCATGTTAGCAGGCTGTCAAACCAAGTTCTTGAATTATGAAGGAGTCAAAGAAAAGCTTTTGCTTCTAATACTTTCATCATAAGTTTCTTTTAAAAAAATAATTTTCATATCCATTTTTATAAATATTTCACATTAAGGTGATCTATGTATCTCAAATCTATAGCTAATCAGCTTACATTTAAAGAAAATATTTGAAAATCTAAATGTATATTTATATATACATGCTTATATTTATACATCATATTGGCAAGTAAATTAAAGTTTTTATTGGAAAATAATTCCTAACAAGTAAGTTTTATGCCAATTAAGTCAGAGGAAGAATGTGAATAAATTAATGCTACTTTTGGACTAACCATTAAGTTATATTTCAGCTCTAATATAACGTTACCTTATGATATGAAAGTATAAATTTAATGTTGCCTTTTGAATTTAGGGTATCTAATTAGAGTTGCATAATGTTGCTTGCGATATGAATAAACATATACAAATTTTAGGATGCTTTTTTAAAGGAGTCTATTTTCAATTCCTCTAAGAGATAAGGTTCACTTTCAGCTGTGGAAAATCTAAATAACCAGTGGCTTGAACAAACTAAAATTATTTTTTTTAACACGGTAAGAAGTCTGGAGATAGGAAGCTACTTGAATTGGTTCGATGGCTTAAGATTAGATGGCCAAGGTTTTATGATTTTTCAAGACCTTTCTCTTATTTTCACAAAATGGCAGCTCCAGCCATCAAATCCAATTTCTCAAGGATAAGAAAAGGCAAAAGTGATGGAGAATATAAAAAGTAACACACATATCAAGGAAAACAGAGATTTCCCTAGAAGTCCCAAACAGACTTCTATCTAGTGCTCACTGGCCACAGCTGTGTCATGTCATCAATCCTGTCTGTAAGGGAGGCTAGGATAGCTAATTTTATGTCATATTTATTTATCTATTATCTTTTTTTCCAGTCTCCATACTCAAGAAAGACAAAGGAAGGAGAGTTTGAATAAGTGGGTGAACCAACTTATAATATCTGCTGTAGTCCCCAAAGTTAAGTTTTTTTGAAAAATTGATATAGACTGTACTAGAAATTTTTCGATACTCAATATTTTTAAAAAGATATCTGCTTTGTTAGAGAATTTTATAGATTCATAAATTCACTACATCTAACCAACTCAGTTTTACAAATGAAGTAACTGAGATCCAGAAGTTTTAAGTAACTTACTCAAGACCACAGGCAGATCTTAATTATTCCAGAATTCAGAGCCCTCTCTGATCTAATACACACCTTCTATGTCAACATCCTCCGCCCAGAGTAACCCCTTCCACTCTGCCATTTCTGTTTTAAATTTTTTTAAAATATGCCTTCTATCCTTTAACTTATCTCCTTCTTCTGAGCCGAAATTCTAAACACATATAAAAATTTTCCAGTGCGTTCAGTATTATTTAGACTAGTATTAAAAGACAATTTTATGTTATAACCTTTCTTTTCTGTAGTCTTATTCTAAATCTTCTGTTAATTTTGCAGTTGTTATTTCTGAAGAGCAAGAACGTTAGAATGTAACTTCCTTCTCTAAATATAATTGTAATTGCCTGTAAAGGAGTACAATCTTTTCTATAGTTCCTTGTGGCTGCCTAGGAAGACAGGATACATCCATGGAATAGTCTTAAGAAAATTCAAATTTAGAAAAAATTAATTTGGAGGATGATTATTACCAAAACATTATTTACATTATAATACTTTTGACCATTGAAATCTACAATCCTATACTGTTAAATATAATTGGAAAACGTGTGGGATTTTTTTAATTTATGAATTATTTTAAAATTTTAATCTCTATTTTATTGTATAATGAGCTCTTCTAGTGATTTCTAAAGTCCCAATTTTTATTTTCGTGCAATTCAAGAACACATGGAAAGCATTAAATAAATCGATTCCTATTATATATTTAATTCCTACATATATATACACATATATAAGCATTATTTCTTCTAAGCGAAAGAATAGCAATACATAGCTTTTAAGTTATCTGAGTGTCATTAGCAGAAAATTCTTTAAAAAGATTTTATACCTAAATATTCATAAATTGACATGTTACTCTGAACAGCATATCAACATATATGACAATGATGGAAAAGAGCAGCAGGTGGACTTGTCTTAGGGCTGGCACTGCTCAGAGGTCAAGTCTTTTAGTGGCCAAATGATCAACTTCACCATGAGGCCATAGAACACATATTTTACTCTATAAAAAAGTAACATAAATACCTACAGATACAAAGACAGTGAGCAAGTACACAACAGTCTGACAATGAATTCTGATGGCATGAGGAATGTATTAGCTTTCTTTAAAGTATATGCAATTACAAACATTCCCCCAAATCTCAAAGGTTTATTTTGTGCTTCTGAAACTTGTCCTTGATTGTTCAGCTGTCAGTCTCCTCCATGATGTGTCTGTTTCAGAGCCTCAACACATAGAGCACCACCATCTCAAAAGTATGTTTCATGGTAGAGAGAGCAAAGCTATGATGGACATGTGTACTGGCTCTAAAAGCTTCCCTTTGAAGTTGCATACATTGATTCCTCTCATATTTCATCAGTGAAAACGAGTCACTTAGCCAAGCCTAATCTCAAATTGGTGGGAAGTATGATCCCCTCACAGAGAGGAACTTCAAGTAGTACTGATAATAACATAATAATAATATTTATTCAGGATTTTCTATACACCAGGCACTAAGCTAGGTACTAGTAAATAGATTATCCCATTTAAGTTTTACAACAACCTTATAATTAGGGTACTTAAAATCGTCACCATTGATGAATAGAAAATCGAGACAGAGTAAAGTTAATTAATGCCCAGTTTCTCACTAATGTGCTGAAGTAGGATACAAAGTCCTACTCCACAGTTTACTGAATATGGAATACAGAAGACAAAGATGCACTATTGAGAAATATGAGGTAAACAAATGAAGCTCATGAGTCTTTAGCACTAAGTCAGCAAGTCCTAGTAATACACATATTTAGTAAACTTGGTTACTTGCAAAAGCAATCCATTCATCCCTTGCAATATCCATAACAGTGTGGAGAGAGACATTCCTAGGGACTGAGGCTGAGAAGACCAAGAAAGATAATGTCAGAGAGATTATATTTATTGAAAAAGACCAAAGATCAAGACCAAAGGGACCTCAGAAATGAACTAAGATGTGGATCCCTGGCTTTTCAGTCTAGTAAATTATCTCTCCCTGGTTCAGAAGGATTTGTGGTCAGAACTAAACGGATGTTTCTTTACTTGTCGTGATCTATAATAAGTATTATATACAATCTTAATTTAGTAATAGTTTTGTCTATAGTACATTTGTGAGTCATTCTCAAATGATGCTATTCTATCAAATCTGAAATTTAGTAGATATTGCTTTCAGCAATAATAACCATCACAAAGAACCATTCTGACATTGCCATTGGTGTTGTCATCATCATCATCATCATCATCATCATCATCATCATCATCACAGTCACTAACATTCAGTGGGGTTTAATGAGTATCAGGCGTTCTATTCTGCATGCATTATCTCAAGCAATCCAAATAATAACCTTTTGAGAAATGCATCGGTATCATCCATCTTCTGCACATGAGGAAACTAAGGCTTAAGAGGTTAAGTAATTTGCCTAAGGTCACAGAGCATTCAGATCATCAGGCATTAGATTCTCATAGGAGCACCGATCCCTGGTGCCAAGAAGGTTGAGGACTGCTGGTTCATAGGATCAATCTGTGAGTTTCTTTTCCAAACCTGGTGAGCAAGGATTAGATGCCAGGTGTGTCTGACTCTACATCCCAACTTTTACATTAGTGCTTGGGCAGTCACTTCCATTGTACACTTAAGAAGAGTAGGCAGGAATGTATAGAATTAAAGCCTAATTTACACAATTACATGAAAGGTATATAGAAGGCATCCCCAACCCCTGGGGCATGAACCAGTATCAGTCGATGGCCTGTTAGAAACCAGGCCACACAGCAGAAGGTAAGCGGTGGACAGGCAAGCACAGCTTCATCTGTATTTGTAGCTGCTCCCCAGCACTAGCATCACCGCCTCAGCTCCACTTCAGATCATCAGGCATTAGATTCTCATAGGAGCACCGATCCCTGGTGCCAAGAGGGTTGAGGACTGCTGGTTCATAGGATCAATCTGTGAGTTTCTTTTCCAAACCTGAAACTTTACACCCTTTTTCATCCCATCGATTCTTTTGCTATGTATCACATCAATCAGAATGAAAAAGATCTGAGGTTGATTATATTCTAGCACAAATACATTTTCATTAAGTTGCTTACCATGGGGAGGATAAGCTCACTCCTGTTACTATAGAATTGTTTCTAGGAACTAAGTATGAACGAGTAAGTATGTAATGCTGCTACTCACTTTTCCAGGTTAGTTCTACTCTTTCCCTACTAACCTAAATTGACTAAGTCCACTCTCTCTTGCTCCAACAGGCCCAGTTGCTTCTCCTTCTTCTTTAGTTCTTCAACATACAATTGTCCAGGTATGTCTACATATACACTTACAATTTAATTATCACTTAAACTTATCACACAAAATGTATATTTCTCTCATTCCTATTATTTCTGGGTTCCAATCCTTGTCCTCTTATACACAAACAAAGGGAAATTTTCTGTTTTGCTTTGTTTTGTTTTTAATTAAAAATTAAGTTAGGCTTTGAACATAAATCACAGTCTATGGTTAACTACTTACCTTGAATAGACAAACAGATGACTGAATGGATGAATAAATGAACACAATATTGACTGAGCATATTATTAAATTTGTCAATTAATGTTGAGCTCCGACCTTAACTGTTCATTTATGCTCTGTTCTTCATCACTGTGTCTTTGTGTAATTGGTAATCAGTAGTAGAATTTAACTGAGTCACATTTTCAGTCAAATTTCATTGTATTTTCAGTTTTGGAGTAATCAGACCACATTTTCAGATTAAAAGGAATATTTCATCTATTCCCTCCAGACCCACTCTCTTCTCAATCTGTCTCTGTGCCCAGAAGTTTGACCTCTATAGACTGTATCGCTTGGACTGGATTTTGTCAGTGGGAGGCTGAGAGACAGGTCACACCGTATTTAATCCCACCACTCCAGCCTTGCCTGCGAGGCCATAGTTTGGCAATGACTGTGTTCTTCCTCAACCTCCAGCTCCCACAGACAGAGCTCTAATGGGGTTCTATTCAGCTGCTGTCACCCCATCAGCACCTCAGGTCGAGGGACAGTAAGGACTTGCTGCTTTTGCTGGGCTTTACGCACTTCTCTATTACTTGTTGATGCCTCTAACACTGCCCATACCTTTTTAAGGAGTTGCTCAACCCTCTTTACCCCTTTGATTGTGCCATCTGTTTTCCTGCTTGGACTGTAATATAGGCTAAAAACCACCCAGACTAAGAATGAAGTTTTAAATCAGTCGACCCCAAAATGCTCTGATGGCAGCTAACATATATCTGTCACCATCACCAGAGTAAGGCTGGATAACTTTTAAGGACAGCAGGGAGCTCACCAAGGCCTAGAATTCCAAAGTTTCCCAAGAACACTGGATTTTCCCATCTAACATGATGCAGTGTATCTAGGATGTGTGGGTATTCCTCCAAGCTTTAGCCTCACCAATGAGGAAAGGATCATTATTTCTGTGTGTGTGTGTGTGTGTGTGTGTGCGTGCATGTGTGTGTGTGTGTGTGTTGCAGCTTAAGATGTGCATGTATGTCTTCAATGGGTATATCTAACACAATACTAGTAGTATTGACATGACGAGTAGCAAGTTGCATGGAAGTGAATTATCCATATAAAATATGTAAATTATGGACCAAAAAGAAACATATTTTTGAAGTACTTAGCACAGAAAACATCTTTCCATTATAGTATGTTCTTAGGGGCCATGATTGAAGAAAGTAATATTCCCATCAGTCTTCAAGAGGTATTCAATATTCCCAACCAGGCAAATTTAGAATAGGTGGTTTCACACCATAATGAGGTGTTAGGAGAACTGCAAGAAAAGGAAACTTCAGATTTGAAGCTAACTACTATATATATAGAAAAGGAAAAAATGTGGTTTATCTCCCATTTGGTTGCTTCATTAGCATAATGGCTCATGTCAGGACTACCAAGCAACTGAAACAAGGCAGGGGAAAAAAAAAATCAAAGTAATAAATAGAAATAGTCTTTAATGATTGCAAAATAATGAGCAAAATACAAGTAATTCAATGAATGGGGATTAGTTCACTAATGCAATAGGAAAATTTTAAATTACTTCTGTTGGTTTGAAACTAATCTTGGAATTTATTTGTATTTTTTAAATGTAATGTCACCATTGTATCTATTATGGCTGCTTTTCTCCTTATACCTTAAAGAAATGGACTTTCTGTGAATGAATCCAGAGTATTGTATCCCCAGATCCATCAATAATATCTTTCTACTCTTCAAAAAGAGACTTTGATTATTTTCGTTCTCGAACAGAAATTTTCTAGCATCAGTTGCAAATCCTTAAAAAATGGAGTTCAGCAAATACATTTTATAGGGTATTACTTCATAACAGTTGCATACTTCAGTGCTTTAAAAAGCATTTCATATTTGTAATATATTTCTTAAATATGTTTTATCTGCTCTTCACTGCCCTGTGCATTGCTCAGACTTATCCATTTAATATTCAAAAACAAAGTAGTATTTTCCCTCTTTGCCTTGCTATTAAGAAAGGCATATTTTGTCATATCTAAATATGAAATCCATCCGTGATTTTTTTAAAAATATGTTACTTTATAGCCTGACAAAGACGAAGGTAAAAAATAGGACACAGGAGACATAAATTAATGTTAACGAAAATCTTACTGGGGAAATATTTTTTCCAGCTTGCTTTTCTCACTTAGTAGTTTTGAAAGGATGAAAAAGCCTTCCCCAGAAAGAGCTGAAGAATTTTAGAAGAACTAATAGGCTATATTCATAAATCCTTATATTGAAATGCTATTTTAGTATATTTCATAGGGAATTATAGGAAATCTTCTTTAGTACTATTTCAATATGATTTAATCTCAATGGTAGCCAAAATATTTATGCTACAACAAATTCTTTTGGAGTCTAATTCCTATATTTCATAATAATGACTTTTTACTATTATAAACTTAGGGTCTATGAGGATAGAGTTTAACTGAGAATACTCTACTTGGAACTCTGAGTTAAACACAGTAGATTAAGTATGTATATGTCTCGGGTTCTCCTTAAACCCCATTAAAATAACAATATATACCTAAAGCATAAATCCATGAAAACAAAAAAGAATGAGAAAGAAGATGACAACAGCATGATTTTAAGGGCTGTTAAACAAATTTGATGAATTATAATTGATTTAGAAGCCAAGAGAAAACTAAAATCAGGTATAAGTCAACTCAAACTCAAGAAATGAAGTAACAGGTACCTCTAAAAATGGAATTGGCTATTAAATACGGTTTTGGAGAGTGTAGAGTTAGATAGAACTAGCTAAGAAAGTTTTCATTTTCCTTTAGGAGATGATTTAATAGTGAAGCACTGGATGACCAGGAACACTGAGGAGACATATCTGTACCTTACATTGATAATTAGACCACACTCTCTTGAAGCATCGATGCCCCTATAGTACTGTCCAATCGATGCCCAGATTTTAGGAATTGAATTAACACTCCCTGGAATGGACTGATCTAGAAATATTAAAGATCGAGGGTGGGATTTCCCTAAAAGAGAAGGAGAGGTATACTATCTGAATCTGAAATATTCTGGAAGGAGGTCACGATGAGGGAGGGTCGCAGTTGGTTTCTCCAGAAAGCAGACTCTGAGATGGAGGTCAATGTACAGAAAGCTTATTAAGCAGAGCTTTGGGGACCAAACCCTGTGGGGAAGGGCAGACAGCAGGATTGGGCAGAGGAAGAAGATGGACTGCAGGGTGACCACACATGCCTCGGCTGACCCCACAGGGAGCTCTGAGCCTCAGAAGTAATGGCCCTCCTGAGTTGTCCTAAATTTGGGTGAGAAGGCTGAGCCATTTTTGTCCTAGTTCAAGGCATGAATTTGGGTAAGGAGGCTCTCATCACCAGAGGATAAGTCTTTCGGTTCTGAACGGGGGATTTGAAGAGCACAGTACAGTATTTGTGATAGTGGAGAAGACTAGTATATGGAAAAATGTTAAAACAGAACATATACTGGTTTATATTCAATTATCCAATGACACATATTTATATAACAGAGGAAGAGAGTTTGAAAATAATTGTATTAACATGAATAAGTAATAGGATGGTAAAGATGAGTATAAAGATTGTGAAGATATCGAAAATTTTTTGGCATTTTATATTGTTCCTTATTCAAAGCATGAATAAGTAAAAATAATACATTTTCAACCTCTGTTGTAGTCCTTATCCAGACTTGGAAATAAATGAGTTCTGATTTGAAGAGTGCCTTCTTCAACACCTAGCAGCTCTTGGTCGATATCTCTCTCTCTCAATAT